>NC_091952.1:257907623-258115123 GCF_031021105.1 Erythrolamprus reginae
AGTGACCAGTTAGGTCCCACAGAGTGGATCTTCTCCGGGTCCTGTCAACTAAACAATGTCGCTTGGTGGGACCCAGGAGAAGAGCCTTCTCTGTGGCGGCCCTGGCCCTCTGAAACCAACTCCCCCCAGAGATCAGAATTGCCCCCACCCTCCTTGCCTTTCGTAAGCTTCTTAAAACCCACCTCTGCCGCCAGGCATGGGGGAATTGAGATACTCTTTCCCCCTAGGCCTTTACAATTTTATGCATGGTATGTCTCTATGTATGTTTGGTTTTATAATAAGGGTTTTTAACTGCTTTAATATTGGATTGTTATATGCTGTTTTTTTTACTGTTGTTAGCTGCCCCGAGTCTCCGGAGAGGGGCGGCATACAAATCCAATTAATAATAATAATAATAATAATAATAATAATAATAATAATAATAATCCTACCCTGTCCCATGTTCTATCCGATTTTCTATTCCATTCCGTTCTGTTCTGTTCTGTTCTATTCCATTCTGTTCTACATTCTATTCTTTCATTCCGTTCCATTCCACATTCTATTTTATTCTCTGTTCTACATTCTATTCTATTCCATTCCATTCCATGCGCAGAGTGTAAAAAAGCGTGTACAGCATTGGTGCACGTGAGAGCTTCCGAATCAGTAGATTTCGCTGCTGGTTTCACCCTTTGCTTTTCCGTCTGCTCGTAGGTTTCTTTGGAAGTAACCTGCCCGACTACCAGCGGTCGGAGATTATGATGTTTATCATGGGGAAAGTCCCTCTCTTTGGGGTGACCACCCAGACCTTGGACACCAGCGAGCTCGGGTTTGTGTCACATATCCCGTTCTGCTTTTCTTTCGGCAATCTGTATTAGTAATAGGAGGAGCTCTGACGGCGCAGTGGTTAGGATGCAGTATTGCAGGCTGACTCTGCCCACCGCCAGGAGTTCAATCCTGGCCAGCTCAAGGCTGACTCAGCCTTTCGAGATGGGTGTTAATGTATGAGCAGAGTAAACCTTGTCTACCAAGGTTGTGCATACACACAGAAACATTTAGATTGAGATTAGTTGTGAATAAGTACTCACACACAGGCACACACAGACACACTAACTTGAATTAAAGTTTACTTTGAGAAATAACATATTCAGATAAACAGTCTAATGTCATGCACGTAATAAGTCAGAATAGCAATCCAAATATTACCAAATACATAGTCTTTCTTGCCAGTTGTCTTTGTCATAATCAGCAAAGATACCGAGTCTAAACACATTTTAGCTATAACACATGAGTACAATACAGAAAGATTGCAGAGAGTTGCAGAGCAATACATACAGTGAGTAGCTTAGAGAAAGAGAAACAAAGAGGGTGACTTAGAGAAATAAGCTAGGAACTCTAGTTCTCTCTTGTGGCAGTCTGCAATACCTGCAGCCAATATATTGCTGTCCCAACAGTGGGTAAAATGAGGACCCAGATGTTGGGGGCAAGAGGCTGACATTTTAAACCACGTAGAGAGGGCTGGAAAGCTCTGTGAAGTGATATACAAGTCTCAATGCGAAATGTTATTAAGGGCACTGCTGTTAATATGAATTGCTAAGATGTCTGAACTAAAATATATTAATAATAATAATAACAACTATTATTATTATTATTATTATTATTATTATTATTATTATTATTATTATTATTATGTCAATACAACACAGCAAACGAGATCACTATGCTGGATTTCGTATTTCATCCCCAGTCGGGCGCTTCCCAAGCACCTAGGACTTCGTGATGTAGCGGCGAATGATGTTTGCCGATCCCAGTAAAGCGGCCTTTTGCAATTGACAGATGGAGATTTTGTCAATTCCGATGGTTTTCAAATGTCCGCTGAGATCCTTTGGCCCTGCGCCCAGCGTGCCAAGTACCACTGGGACCACTTTCATGGGCTTATGCCAGAGTCGTTGCAGCTCGATTTTTAGATCTTCGTATTTCACTAATTTCTCTAGCTGCTTCTCCTCAATTCTGCTGTCTCCTGGGATTGCGATGTCGATGATCCACACTTCGCGATCCCAGGAGACAGCAGAATTATTATTATTATTATTATTATTATTATTATTATTATTATTTATTAGACTTGTATGCCTCCCTTCTCCGAAGACTCAGGGCGGCTCACAGGGTATAAAACAATGTGTACAGAAATCTAATTAATTAAAAGTACAGGCTAAGATCCCACTACATTAAAAATAGTCAACCAACTCATTTAAATGTGGGATCCTTGATACTTTTTTTTGCAGACATTTCATGGCATAACTAGATAATGTCATCAGTGTTACAAGGGAGTGGGGTTTGTGGAGAGGAGGAGGACTGTGGGGTCCTTGGTTCTCTCTGAGCTTGGTTGTTTTCTTGCGGACGTTTCATAACCCAGCTAGGTTACATCATCAGTGCTCAAAGGCACAAACCTCCTTCCCTTCTAGCACTGATGATGTTATAAAGTTCTGGTCATGAAACCTCTGCGGGGAGGGGGGGAAACAATCAAGATCAAAGGGCAGGAAGGGCCTCCACCCTCCTCCTCCTCAATTCCACAGCCCTCCTCCCTCCTAGTGCTGAGACCCCCAAGAAACCCACAGACCTCCTCCTCCTCCTCCTCCTCTATAAAATCCGTTAGGAATTGGGTGGCCTATAAATTAAATAATTAAATTATTAATAATAATAATAGTAATAGTTATAGTAATAGTTATAGTAATAATAACTCATTAGACTTGTATGCCGCCCCTCTCCGGAGACTCAGGGCGGCTAAATTAAATTAAATTAATTAATTCAATTAAGTTAAATTAATTAAATTCAATTCTTTTGAAACCAAAGTGTATTTTGATTCTGCAAATTCTGTCTTGGGGAACTTTTTAAAAAAGCTTTCCAGAGTGGGGGGGGGGCAGGAGCTGATGGGCAGCCCCAGCCTTGATTGACAAGCCGCGGTCCTCTCTAGGATATAATATTTCCTTTGCTCTTTCTTTCTCTCGCAGGGATTTGGGAACCAGGAGGATTCAAATCATGTTGCTGCGGTCGTTGCTGATGGTAAGAAGGGATTGCGGGAGGCGGGGGGCATGGGATGAGATGCCAGGTTTCAGGGGGGGCTTCTCCAGGTGCCTTTGCAGCTCCCCTCATCCCTAATCGCAGGGCTTTCATCCTGTTAGAAGAGGGACCTCCAGCCTTGGCGGGTGGACATCCAACGCCCAGAATTCTTGTGGACTTGAAGTCTATGAGTTGAAGTCCACAAGAATTCTGGGCGTTGAAGTCCACAAGAATTCTGGCAGCTGAAGTCCACAAGAATTCTGGGCGTTGAAGTCCACAAGAATTCTGGGCGTTGAAGTCCACAAGAATTCTGGGCGTTGAAGTCCACAAGAATTCTGGCAGCTGAAGTCCACAAGAATTCTGGGCGTTGAAGTCCACCTGTCTTAAAGTGGCCAAGGTTGGAGAGCCTGTTCAGAGGATTCTGCAACACTGAACGTGCCAATTCTATCAGATCAAATGGGTGGCAGGTCGCAATGCAAGTTGGTTTCCTGATCCCGGACTACAGCTCCCAGCATCCCCTGGCCTTGCGGGCTGCAGCTAATGATTTCTAGGGCAGCCTTTGGAAGGCGTGGGTGGCCTTTGGGTATGGTACAGGCAGTCCTTGACTTATAACCATTCACTTAGTGACCATTCAAAGTTGCAGCGGTACTGTCTATTTTTCACACATACGACGGTTTCAGCATCCTCATGGCCATGTGGTCATAATCCAGAGGCTTGGCAACTGACATGGACTTATGGCCGATTGCAACGCACTGCAAGGGACGTGGTCCCATTTTGGCGACCCCCTAAAAGGGGAAAACACATATGTGGGACAGATTGGAGTAGATTTCAGGGCTGACACCGAAATATAATTTTATCATATTTTACCTGTGTAAGCTTTTGCTAACACAGAACTGCCAATACAATCTTCCCTAAAAAACCCTCAACAATGATTAGAGCCCTTGTTTTTTTGTCGGGTTTCCTCGGCAGGTGACCTCCGGCTACAATGCCAAGAGCATCGCCTCGGTTCTGTCGGCCCCCTTCCTGGACCCTCTGCTGTCCACCTCCCTGATGGAGGACTCCGAGCTGCGGCAGCTGGTCTTGGAGATCCTACACAATCTGATCGACCGGCACGACAACAGAGCGAAGCTTCGAGGGATACGGTAAGGAGAGATGAGATGGATGGAGAGAGAGAGATGGGGAGATGGATGGATGGATGGAGAAGAGAGAAGAGAGAGAGAGATGAGAGGGGGGATGGATGGATGGAGAGAGAGGTGAGAGATGGATGGATAGATGAGTGGAAGTTGTGGGAGCTTCATCCCTGGAAACTTGTAACAAGAGACTGGACTGCCAGAAATGGTGTAGGGCCTGTTGCTTGAGTGGAGGGGTTGGACTAGATGACCTACAAGGCCCCTTCCAACTTTGTTATCCTGCTGGATAGAGAGGAAGGTGCAAAGCCCGTTTGCAAAGAGTCTCCACTCGCCTCAGAGGGCTTCCTGGGTTGCAGATTCTTTGTTGTAGCTGTCACTTGTTGCTGCCATAAGAAATGAGCAACTCAATCCCCAATTTTTCTAGAATCATCCCGGACGTGTCTGATCTGAAGATAAAACGAGACAAAATTTCCCGGCAAGACGTGAGCTTTATGAAGAAGGTAAAGCCCCAGTTTAAATGATTTTCATTCAGATTCAGTCTAGCGAAGGGCTCTCCAAATGTGGCCACTTTAGGATTCGTGGACTTCAAGTCCCAGAATTCCATCACAGCTGTCTGGGGAATTCTGGGAATTAAAGTCCACGAGGCTTAAAGTGGCCACATTTGGAGAAAGAGGGATGATGGAAAGAAGGAAGGAGGGAGGGAGGGAACAAAAGGAAGGGGGGAAGAAGGGAGGGAGGAGGAAGGAAGAATAGGGAGGAGTGGAGGCAGGGTGGGGAGGAAGGAACAATTGAAGGAAGGAAGGAGGGAGATGATGGAAGGAGGAATGGAGGCAGCATGGGAAGGAAGGAAGGGGGAGAGAAGGAAGGAAGAACAGAAGGGAGGAATGGAGGCAGGGGGGAAGGAAAGAAGGAGGGAGGAAAGGTAGGAGGGAAGGAAGATTAGATTAGATTTATTGGATTTATATGCCGCCCCTCTCCGCAGACTCGGGGTGGCTCACAACAATGGTAAAAACAGCACATAGTAACAAATCTAATATTTAGCCATCTAAATTACAGTTTTAGGTTAAAAAATCCAAAAGAAACCCCAATATATAAAAAAACAAGCACACAATCAATCATACACCAAAACCACATGGGCAAGGGGGAGATGTTTCAATTCCCCCATGTCTGACGGCAGAGGTGAGTTTTAAGGAGTTTACGAAAGGCAAGGAAGGGATGGAGAAACGGAGAAAGATGGAAGAACAGAAGGGAGGAATGGAGGGAAGGTGGGAAAGAAGGCGGGTGGGAAGGAAGGAAGAAAGGAGGGGAGGGAGGGAGGGAGGGAGAAGGATGGAAGAACAGGAGGGAGGAATAAAGGCAGGTTGGAAAGGAAGGAAGGAAGGATATGGAGTAGAGGAGGGGAGGTGGGAGGAATGCTCTAAACCCCCCTCCCATCCTCCTGTGCCTTGTCTCCCGTTCCATCCCCTCCGGAGCAGCACGCCCAGCAGCTCTACCGACACGTCTTCCTGGGATGCAAAGTATACGACAACGTGCACAAGAACTTTGAGCTGCTCTACACGTCGCTGGCTCTGATCACCATCGAGCTGGCCAACGAAGAAGTGGTGACCGACCTCATCCGCCTGGCCATCGCTCTGCAGGTATGGGGGAGGGAGACCAGACTTGGGGTGGGGGGAGGAGTGTTGTGAGCCGCCCCGAGTCTTCGGAGAGGGGCGGCATACAAATCTAAGTAATAAATAATAAATAAATAAGGAGGGGGAGGGGAACCTGCTTAGAGGCTGATGAGAAGCAGAGCGAACAACGTATACAGAAGATGGAAGAAAAGGTAGAAAGACTTGAGACCCCACTTGGAATAACACTGTGTCCAGTTCTGGAGACCTCACCTACAAAAAGAGATGGATCAAATTGAATGGGTCCAAAGACGGGCTACAAGAATGGTGGAAGGTCTTAAGCATAAAACTGACCAGGAAAGACTTAATGAACTCAATCTGTAGAGTCTGGAGGACAGAAGGGAAGGAGGAGACATGATTGAAACATTTAAATATATTAAAGGGTTAAATAAGGTCCAGGAGGGAAGTGTTTTTAATAGGAAAATGAACCCAAGAACAAGGGGACACAATCTGAAGTTAGTTGGGGGAAAGATCAGAAACAACGTGAGAAAATATTTGACTGAAAGAGTAGTAGATGCTTGGAACAAACTTCCAGCAGACATGGTTGGTCAATCCACAGGAACTGAATTTAAACATGCCTGGCATAAGCATAGATCCAACCTAAAATAAAACACAGGAAATAGTATAAGGGCAGGCGAGATGTACCGTGAAGTCTTTCTCTGCCATCAATCTTCTATGTTTCCATGTTTCTATGAATGAGAAAATGAGGGAGGGAGGAAAGAAAGAGAAGGAAGGAAGGAAGGATCCACAGTAACTGAGTTCAAACATGCCTGGGATAAACATAGATCCATCCTAAGATAAAACACAGGAAATAGTATAAGGGCAGATGAGATGGACCAGGAGGTCCTGTTCTGCTGTCAATCTTCTCTGTTTCTAAGACTTGATTTAAAGGTGGAGGAGTTGTTGGTGTCTGATAAAAGTTAGGAAGGGACCTCTATAATTTTGGAAGTCAACCAATCTAAATTCTCTTTGCGATTTCAAAACATCCCGGAGGAAAAAGGAGAAAAGCTACATGAGATAACAGGGGAAATGTTAGCAGAAGCGACAGAAGAAGATAAAGAAAAAATATTTGGCCTGTTTTGATTCTGTACCGTTTTTCTTCCTCCCGTAGGACATTGCCATTCTCAACGAGGACAACTTGCCGATGTTCAACCGGTGCAGCATCATGGGGCTGGTGGCCGCGTACCTCAACTTCCTGAGCCAGATGATCGCCATCCCGGCCTTCTGCCAGCACATCAGCAAGGTGGGTGAGCCACAGTTGTGATTGCTGAGGAGTCGGCAGAGTGACCCCTGAGTTATCAAGGATACACATACACAAAGGAAAACATGGGATTCTAGCAGACATCCAGCAGATGGTCATGAATAGAATAATGAGATGGATCATGGTTCACTCAGACAAACCAGATACATTAAAGTGTATAAAATAGTACACTGCTCAAAAAAATAAAGGGAACTGTTCTGTCGGGCTCTCTGGTAGAATCCTCCCAAAAATGCACAGATACAATTTCAGACACACACACGTTTGAAAATTCAACACAATGTTCTTTATAATGAAAATTCACTTAAACCAAGCCCTCTTTTGGTATAGCCAAGAGCCCTCGTCTCCAAACAAACTGGTAATTTGTACAAGTCCCTTATCAGTTCTGAGATACTTAGCTTGCAACTGTGAGGCAATTCACAGTCCTTCTTCTTTCACAAAGTGAAACACACTTTGCCCTGGTTTAGTTTCAAAGCGGGGGAAAATCAGCACACAAAAGGTCAAAGTCAGTAAAGCAGTCACGAAACACAATGATCAGATAATCCTCCACAATGGCCAAACCCACAGGCTGCTCTTTATAGCAGCCTCACTAATGACCACAGCCCCACCCAACCACAGGTGGCCTCATTTTCTTTGATAATAATCTCTCAGTTGTTGCTGCCTATGCATCGCTCTCTGCATGCGTGGCTGTATCATTAACTCTTGTTCCGAATCCAAGGAGGAGCTAGAGAATTGATCTCCTTCTGAGCTGTCTGCCCCACTCTCCTCCTGCCTGTCACTCATGTCTTCTTGGTCAGAGGAGCCTTCATCAGCAGATTCCACCGGGGGCAAAACAGGCCTGCAGCATGTGGATGTCTCCCCCACATCCACAGTCCTTGGGGCAGGAGCTGGGCCAGAGCTAACCACAACAGGGAACACTTAAACAACACATTATAACGCCAAGCAAATTAAACTTCTGTGAAATGAAACTGTCCATTTAGGAAGCAACACTGATGGACAATCAATTTCACCTGCTGTTGTGCACATTCAACTTTGCACAGAACAAAGGATTCAGTGAGAATATTTCATTCATTCAGACCTAGGATGGTTTTTTTGAGGGTTCCCTTTATTTTTTTGAGCAGTGTATTTACTTTAGCAAATAGCACAGTCAAGTTAAACAATCCAGTCATGCACAGTTAAATCAGACAATAACTCTCAACACGTTAACAAACTCCTAAAAGCCCACCTTTGCTGCCAGGCATGGGGAAATGGATTCCCCTCGGCCGCTCTGTTTTATGTATGATTTGTTTGGGTTGTATGGTTGTTTTTAAATCAAGTGTTTTTAACAGTTTTGCTTTTTAATCATTGGATTTGTATTTTGTATTGCTGTGGCAAGCTGCTCCGAGTCATCTGAGAGGGGATGCATACAAATCTAATTAATAATAATAATAATAATAATAATAATAATAATAATAATAATAATAATAATAATAATAATAATAATAGCCTTACTTGTGCAGCTTACAAATAAATAAAACACACAGTTCTTACTACAGCAGTCACAATGAATCAGCACAAAAATGAGCAGAAAAACACACAGAGAGAATCTCGCTTTTGGCTCCCTCTTGTGGCAATTCCCAACACTACCTCTAAAAGCTGTAGTGCTTCAATACGTACAAGCATTCATTGTGAGCTTGTTTATATATTGCCAAACCCAACTGTTAGGTACATAGTACTAACAGTGGTTTCTCCCTTTCCCTCTTTCCTCCTTTTGGGGCCCTTCTGCGTTGCAAGATTTTGGAGGGCCCCCACGCAGCAGGCACCAAGCTGTTTTGGGGGACTGTTTCTGGGGTGCTTTTTCAGAAAGCAACTGAGAAATGATGAGCCAGAGAGGTCATTTTGCTCAGATAGCCAGTCTGAAAAGGGCTTTTTGCTCCCACTTGTTTTCACAGGTGATTGAAACCAGAACAGTGGAAGCTCCCTACTTCCTGCCGGAAACCATCCTTCGAGATAAGAGCAGGTAAAGGGTTTGGGGTTGGCCTGATCAAGGGAGCGAAGATTTGGGAGGGGATCTTTGTTGCTCAACATTGAACTTTGTGGTCATTAGTGCTCTAGGATCTGGTTGGTTTTCTTGCAGATGTTTGATAGGATGGCATAGGAGAGGGCAGGGCTGGAGAGAAGAGGAAGGAAGGGAGGGAGGAAAAGGAAGGGACGGAGGAAGAAAAAAGAAGAGGGAGGAATGAAGGAAAAAGGGAGGAAGGAAGGAATGAAGGAGAGAGGGAGAAAAAAGGAGGGAGGGAGGAAAAAGGCGAAAGGAAGGAACGAAGGAGTGAGGGAGAAAAAAGGAAAGGAGGAAAAGGGAGGGAGGAGGGAGGGAGGGAGGAAAAGGGAGGAAGGAAAGAATGAAGAGGAAAAAGAAAGATGAGAGGAAAAGAGGGAGGGAGGGATTCTTTATTAACCAACTGTGATTGGACACAAGTACGGGTTTTGTCTCTGGTGCAGAAGCTCTCAAGTGTACATGTCAGCAACAAATGATAAGTCATGATTATAAATCATAAAATACCATCATCATAAAACATAAGATAAACACAGATATAATCACAGGATAGTAAATAAAAGCCCATCAGTATTAATCATAAGACACAACCAACAAAATTATAATGATGCTGCTAAAGGAATAAGTCCTAGGAAAGATGAGATCAGCCTTACTACATGGTTTGACCTACCCCGCTACCATAGGTAGCATGGTCAGTGCTAGAAAGGAGTGCGATTTGCGGAGTGGAGGAGGGCCGATGCTCTCTTGGTTGTCATATCTGTTTCTCTTGAGAAATGTCTTTTTGCCCCCCAGTGGATGGAGGGCTCGAAGCCCAGCGATGCAGTATATAGCAGTTTCATTTTTGCTATGACATTCCAAAAGGTGAATCTGCAGCATTTTGGCTAAAACTGAGGTTAGATTTGATTGGCCTCGTAGGATATTATCAATTAAAAAGAAAACTCTACCAAGATTTCAGCCAAATCCCCTTCCAGCTAAGAGGAAGGAAGTTGAAAATTCAGTGGAAAGATGAGGAAGTCCCCAAAGAAGGTGTGGTCATTAAAAAATTCACAGGGCAGAAATGGACATGATGACAAGGAGGTTGAAAAGGCAGCAGGACTCTGAATATTATAAAATATGGGCCAAATTCTATAAGTGGTTAGGAGAGAAATAGTGAAGAAAATCAAACTATAGAGATAGTCCAAAGTAGTTAATTGTATATATAGTATAAGAAATGTTAGTTATAAGAACAACAAAGGGATACTAAATAAGCTTTTAAATAAGGGGTTTTTAAGATATTTTTAAATATTAGATTTGTTATTGTACATTGTTTTTATTATTGCTGTGAGCCGCCCCGAGTCTAAGCAGAGGGACGGCATACAAATAAATAATAATAATAATAATAATAACAAAGAAATGTAAAAATGTATCAATTTCAGATAATAATTCCTCCAATATTTCCAACAATAACTTCATGCGAAAATGGGGTTGTAAATAACCCAATAGCTGTTATATGTGTGTCTTTGTTTTTTTGTGTTATAATCAATAATTTTTTAAAAAGAAAATTCAGTGGGAAACATGAAGGATATTGTTAAGACAATAAGTAAGAGCGATATATCACGAGTTTCCTGCCTAAGCAGGGGGCTGGACTAGAAGACCTCCAAGGTCCCTTCCAATTCTGTTCAGCTGTTCTGTTTAGTTTGAGACATTTAGAACAAAGTTTTTTGTTGGTGTTGTTTTTTGCAGCCTTCCCCCGAACTTCGACAAGGACGACAAGAGCTTGTTCTTCCTGACGCACAAGATTGTGGAATCCTTAGGCGGCAGCGGCTACAGCGTGGAACGGCTGTCGGTGCCTTACGTGCCCCAGGTGACAGGTGAGAGTCTTTGGGTGTGGCCTTTCCAGCGGGACGCATGGCAGTAGTTGGCGACAACCAGTAATGGGCGGCTGCCCCCATTGGGGGGGGGGGACACACAACACAGTGGGGGTAGTAGGTTTGTGCACTATTTATTGAATTCTTAATAGTTTTTTGATTAGAATAGAATAGAATTTATTGGCCAAGTGTGATTAGACACACAAGGAATTTGTCTTGATGCACATGCTCTCAGTGTACATAAAATAAAAAGAGACATTTGTCAAGAATCATGTGGTACAACACTTAATGATTGTCATAGGGGTCAAATAAGCAATGAAGAAGCAATATTAATAAAAATCTTAGGATTATCCTTCCTACTCTAGTACCTTAGTAGGATCCTTAATTACTTTTAAAATAGGAAATAATTAAATAGTCTGTTTTTACCCATAAATGCTTGAATCCTTTTAATCATTATCTAGAACCGAACTTTTATAGCAATTCAAGAAAATTGAGTTACTTGCCTATTCTGTTATCCTACTGAACTTTGTGGGTTCAGCACAAACCTTAAAATGTGACTGTGATCCTCAACAAATCATGCTGTCCATCGTTTGTCCTTTTTGTGGCTTTTCAAATAATGGGACTTCATCAACTGAAAAAAAGTCCAAGCACCTGTTTGAAAACTTATTTTGGTTGGGAAGCCACTCCCACCCGGTCACATGACCTTTAAGCCACCTCTGGGCACATGATTGTCAAGCCACTCCCACCTTGTCACATGGCTGGCAAGCCACCCCTACCTGGTCACATGACCATCAAGCCACACCCAAAAATAAGCCACGCCCACAGTGTGGTAGTAAAACATTTTGCAGCCCTTCACTGGCGACAACAGCCCAGAGAGGAAACCACTCGGTTTGGGGGGCCTGGATTGTTGAATTGGTCAGATGAAGCCACTTCTGTTTGGCCATTGATGCCTGAGCAGTGATGTCGCTGAACTTATAACAAAGTGTTCCACTTTGCTACTAGAACATGGGTCTCCAACCTTAACCACTTTAAGCCTTGTTGACTTCAACTCCCAGAATTCCTCAGCCAGCCATCAATGATAGAGTTGGAAGAGGCCAGAAGGGTCATCTAAGTCAGGGGTCTCCAACCTTAACCACTTTAAGCCTTGGTGGACTTCAACTCCCAGAATTCTCCAGCCAGCTTTGCTTCTTTCTTTGTTTGCTGGCTGGGGAATTCTGGGAGTTAAAGTTTGCCAGGCTTAAAGTTGCCAAGCTTGGAGACCCTGCACTAGACCACATAAATGGTGGAAAGTGGATCACAATGGTGATCCTTTGGATCACCATTCTCATGTCCCCACCTCTGGTTTGGCCAGCCGTCTGTTATATCAGTTCCATCAAGTTGGACTAGACGGCCTACAAAGGTCCCTTCCAACTTTGTTATTCTAAGTAGACGAGACCAAGAAGTGTAAAATACTATGCAGGCTGTCCGTCCGTCCGTGCCTCCATACCTGACTTAACCAGAATGTGATATATTGCATGCTATAATTTATACCACCCACAATGAGGACTCTGAACTTCTTCTGGTGTTATGTGTGCAGATGAGGACAGGCTGTCGCGAAGGAAGAGTATTGTGGACACCGTCTCCATTCAGGTGGACATCCTTCCTGGAAACGGCGCAGAAGATAAGGTGAGTTTGATCCTGGACGTTGTGCAGCTTCAGAAAAACTTTTCATCTTTCTTGGTCCTTGAAGGCTAGTAGGACTCTCCAAACTTATGGACTTCAACTCCCAGAATTCAGTGGGGGAGTGCAATGCCCAGAATTCTGGAAGTTGAAGTCCACAAGTTTTAAAGTTGCCAAATTTGGAGGGCCTTGTTCTAAATGATCTCACCTAACCCTGACTTATCTTTCCTTCTGCCGCATGAATCCCAGCAACCAGTTAGGTCCCACAGAGTTGACCTTCTCCGGGCCCCATCGACTAAACAATGTTGTCTGGCGGGACCCAGGGGAAGAGCCTTCTCTGTGGCGGCCCCGACCCTCTGGAACCAGCTCCCCCCGGAGATTAGAACTGCCCCACCCTCCTTGCCTTTCGCAAACTCCTTAAAACCCACCTCTGCTGTCAGGCATGGGGAAATTGAGACATCTCCCCCTGGCTTATATAGTTTTATGTATGGTATGTTTGTGTGTATGTCTGGGTTTTTAAATAAGAGTTTTTAGATATTTTTAAATATTTGATTTGTTGTACATTGTTTTTTTGTTATTGCTGTGAGCTGCCCCGTTTCTGCAGAGAGGGGCGGCATACGAATCTAATAAATAAATAATAATAATAATAATAATCAATTTGCACCTGGCCAAAGTCACCCCATCAGCTTTCATGCCTAAAGCAGAAATAGAGCTCCCAGTCTCTTGGTGATTGGCCCAAAGTCACCCTGCCAGCTTGCATGCATAAGGCAAGACTAGAATTCCCGGTCTCCTGGTTTTTAGGCCAGCACCCTCACTGCCACACCAAACTGCATCACCACAGATTCAACATAATGAAATGTGAACATGGCGGGTGCAGAAGCTTGGATCTCCTTTTAATCAACCCTTTATATCATCCTCTCCGAGAGAAAGAGCAGGTTCCAGCCATTCCCCAAACCAGCTTACTCAGTTTTTGGGTTGTCCTCCATACATTTTCTGGCAGAGCTCATGTTCTGCGAGGAGACTCAATATTATTGAGTCTCCTAGCGGAACATCTAATGGCTTCTGCATGGCTAGTTTGTTGTTTCCTCTTTCAGCTCTTGCTAAACCACAGCTACAAAACACAGTCAATTATTTTATTTTCTGTTCAACTGTTGGTGTATTTTAAGTAAAATATTTCTCTCCCTTCCCTCCCCGCCAGGTTAACAGCACGGAGGAAATTACCTTTGAAGCACTGAAGAAGGCAATAGGTAAAATGCACTCCATTGTATAGTAAAATATGTGTTCTACCCCCATTCCTTGTTATATTGTACTCTTAATGAGCAGCAATTTTCTCCCAGGAATATAATCATAATCGTTGCTGCTTTGGATCGCATCTCCTTAGTTAAACAGTCCAGAATAACTCAAGAGATTCTCAGTCATCCGGGCCACAGTTGTCCCAAAGGTGTTTGTCCAAAAGACAATTTGGCCTCCTTGGTTTTATTTTCCTTGAAGACGTTTCGCTTTTCATTCAAGAAGCTTCTTCAGTTCTGAAGTAGTGTAGTTGTTGTTGTGTCTGGTCCACATCCTGCTCAGCTGATCACGGGTTTCGAAGATTGAGAGATGGACTGCCTAGAGCAGTGTTCTTGGCAGGTGAGTCTGAGAGTGAAGAAGATGAGGAGTTAGAGAGGGAAAACCAACCAGAGACTGTGGCATTATCACAGAGGTGTTATCGAGTTTCAAGAGGTGACGACCAACCACTTATAGACGCAAGAGTGTGCAGGACTATGTCCAGGCAGGATTATTTGAGAAGAAGAGGTTTGAGTGTGAGTAGCTCCATGGAACACTTGGCCACGCCTTGTGCCTATATAAGGGACAGTCTCGTGAGAAATCAGTATGAAGGATAGACATGGAGTTCGTTCCCTGCTGTAGAGATTTAAAAATACAATTTAAAAATACACAGACTGTCTATCTAGAACTTCTGCCAGAATGCTGTGAGTTTGGAATGATTAATAGACCCTTATCAGAGACCTTTAATGTGCTGTTGGAATCTGGCCCAGAAACCTAACTAGCCATGGACCGCTGCCCAATTCCCAAAAAGATTCCTTTCACTTTTTACTGGGTGATGTTATGAACTATTTTTACTTAATATATATTCATCTTATACTTTCCCCGGATGGTCGTTTGTTTGTGAACTTATTTCCTGGGGTTTCCTAGCTTAGACAGAACAGTTGTATATTCTGAAGGACTGAAGAAGCTTCTTAAATGAGAAGTGAAACGTTTGCAAGGGGAGAAAAAACCCCCAACAAAAGTCCAGTTGCCTTTTGGACCAAAGTCTATGGCCCAAGTCTGCGGAAAGGGGCGGCATACAAATCTAATTAATAATAATAATAATAATAATAATAATAATAATAATAATAATAATTATTATTATTATTATTATTATTATTATTATTATCATCATCATCAGGGACAATCAGGGTTGAGAAAATACGGTTGCATGCTTAATAATAGCTCAGTTAATATTAATGATGTGACGAATTAGGCTCGAAACAGAATCAGGCCCATCCGCTAAAGAGTCTGTGAACTAATATTTCTGCAACCAAAACAAGCTTTCTTTTGGAAGGGTTTTCCACTTATTAAGTTTTTATTTACTTATTTCACACTGCTTATCAAAATTGCAGCCTAGTGCCCTAAAGTGGCCATTTATTCAGATACAATGGAACGCTAAGTATTCCTGGACCTCCCAGAATTCTTGGGGGCGGGGGGGGGGTGTTCTCTCCTCCCCTTGGGAGACCACCAATACCTTTACTCTCTCCTTTTTAAATTTAAATTTAAATTTTAATTGATTTTTATAATAACAATATATCAATAAAACATTCACACAACACATAACAGTGTGCTCAGTGTTCTAAGCGCCCACCACCAAACAACATTCATACCCCTCCACCAAAATGGGGGCATATTTTCTATACACCATTTTAACTCAAGAACAGTATATCTATTTACATATTATAGGTCCCACAGAGTTGGTCTTCTCCGGGTCCCGTCGACTAAACAATGTCGTCTGGCGGGACCCTTCTCTGTGGCGGCCCCGACCCTCTGGAATCAGCTCCCTCCAGAGATTAGAACTGCCCCCACCCTCCTTGCCTTTCGTAAACTCCTTAAAACCCACCTCTGTCATCAAGCATGGGGGACCTGAGACATCTCCCCCTGCCTATGTAGTTTTTGTGCATGATATGATTGTATGTATGTTTTTTATATTGGGGTTCCTTGCTTTTTAAACTTTTTAAATGTACTATTGTTATTTTAGATCCTAATTATTAGATTTGTCATTATGTATTGTTTTTATTATTGCTGTGAGCCGCCCCGAGTTTACAGAGATGGGTGGCATACAAATCTAATAAATAATAATAATAATAATAATAATAATAATAATAATAATAATGTAATTCTAATTTATTCTTTTTATAGCTTGGTCTTGAATTCTACTGACCATGTGTCCTCTTACCTTGTCCCATCGTCCTATCAGTTCCTATAGATTAATTTCATTGGCCAAATTCCTCCTCTTTTCCATAATCTCAAACTGAATAGGATCCACCCTGTACCCATACCAATTTCATATTGTCCAGCCTAGGACTATTACCGCCTGAGCACCCAATACTTTTACTCTCAAGAGGACCCATGCGGCCTCTGGCTGAGTCAGCCAACTGCTTCAACCAGGGCGTTTGGGGAAGCTGTCTCACCACGTTTTTCTGGGAATGGGACATTTATTTTTTTCTCTCTCTCTGTTTTTTTTTCTTTTTAATTATCAACTTCCCAAGATAACACCGGCCTTGAAGAGCAGGAGAAGGAGAAGAGACGCCTGGTCATTGAGAAGTTCCAGAAAGCCCCCTTCGAAGAGATCGCAGCACAGTGCGAGACCAAGGTGAGCCGAGCCAGCAACATTTTCTACAACCTGCTTGTGGGGTGCCCAGATAGCCTTGGAAGGCGGCTGGATAGTCTACTTAGAGAGCGAGGACCCCCTCCCCACAAGCTAAGCTGGGGTCTCTCTTCTCCACTTGCAGTGCACATGGTCCCACCTTCTCCCACAAGGGCCGGGAGGAACAACCTGGTGCAAACTTTGCATTGCCGTGTTTTATTCTGCATAAGGATGTGTGAGATCAGGGCACAGGAGGGGGCAAAGTGAAGGAGGGGGCAGATCCTTTCACTGTCCCTCTTTTTAAGAGCCATGGTGGTGCAGTGGTTAGAGTGCAGGACTGCAGGTTATTTCTGCTGCTCACTGGCTGCCAGCAGTTTGCCAGATCAAATCTCTCCAGGCTCCAGGTTGACTCAGTCCTCCATCCTTCTGAGGTCGGTAAAATGAGGACCCAGATTGTTGGGGGCAAAAGAGGCCGATTCTGTGAACTGTTCAAAGAGGGTTGGAAAAGCACGATGAAGCGGTGTAGAAGTCCAAGTGCTATAGCTCTAAAAAGCACAAGCTGCCAAAAAAGACAACACAGTTCTAGGCTGCGTCGACAGAGAGAGAGAATCAAGATCACATGAAGGCTCAATATGGCCTTAATAAGGCCACACTTGGAATACGGCATTCGGTTTTGGTCGCCACAATGCAAAAAAAGGATGTCGAGAAAAAGTGCAGAGAAGAGCGACAAAGATGATTAGGGGACTAGAGACTAAAACGTATGAAGAACGGTTGCAGGAACTGGGCCTGGCTAGTTTGATGAAAAGAAGGACCAGGGGAGACATGAGAGCAGCCTTCCAGTATCTCAGGGGTTGCCACAAAGAAGGAGGAGTCAGGCTATTCCCCAAAGCACCTGAGGGCAGGACAAGAAGCAATGGGTGGAAACTAAACAAGGAGAGAAGCAATTTAGAGCTAAAGAGGAAATTTCCTGACAGTTAGAACAATTAATCTATGGAGCAACTTGCCTCCAGAAGTTGTGAATGCTCCAATACTGGAAGTTTTTAAGCAGATGTTTCTTCAGATGTTCTACTTCAGGCAGATGATAACCATCTGCCTGAAGTAGTGTGGGGTTTCCTGCCCAAGCAGGGGTTGGACTAGAAGACCTCCAAGGTCCCTTCTAACTCTGTTGTTATTTGTTTGTTGCTACTATGGATGGGAACTGGCATCCAGAGTAGGTTGTCAGAATGAAACCACTGGCTGAGTAAGAAATGCTCTGTTAAAAATTTCTGCTGGCTACAACAGGAAGCAAGTTGGGTTGTTGTTAGTTTTGAAGTCGTGTCAGGCCCAGCGATGGAACCCCCACAACTCTGGCAGGCAGGCTGTCCCACTGAAAAGAATCTCGCCCTGACCCCTCACCCAATCCGTTTTCTCTCTCCAGGCAAACCTCCTCCATGACCGACTGGCTCAGATACTGGAGCTCACCATCCGGTAAGGGGCAGTGCCGAAGGACTAGATGGAGTATAAGACGCACCTTAGTTTTGGGGGAGGAAAATAGGGGGGGAAAGTAATCTGCTTACCAGGTATTCATCTGGCTAGCATCCTTAGTCTGGTCAGCTCCAGCACGTTATTTTATCCCCTGGTTGGGGCTGGAAAAAAATTCTTGGGAGGGAGTAGCAGTGAAAAAAAGACCTGCAAAGGGCTGGAAAAAACCTTCTTTGGAGGGAGTAGCAATGAAAAAGACTGCAAACTGGGAAGGTCGTTAGCACTTTGTTTGGGCTGGGGGGAAAAGCTTTGAAAAAGATCCATTCGGAGTATAAGACACACCCAAAGTTTCAGCCCCTTTTTCATAGGTGCGTCTTATACTCCAAAAATACTTTGGCTGGGAAAGTTGGAGGATGGGAACTTGGGAGTCATGAAGTCAAAGGCTGGGAAATTCAGGGGTGACCGAAAGGACGGTACAGATAAGTCCTCAACTTACAACGGTTCGTTTAGTGATTTTTTGAAGTTACAACGGGACTGGAAAAAAGTGACTTAGGACTGGGTTTTCCACACTTAACGACCGTTGCAGGACCGCAATTTGGGCCCTTGGTAACCGGCGTAAATTTACAACAGTTGCAGAATCCTCCGGTCCCATTTATTTATTTTTATTATTTAATTTATTTATTTTGTCCAATACACAATACATATTGAAGAGAATAGACATGAAGTATTATATATAAAGAGAAGATATAAAAATAGAGGAGAAGATATATGAAAGAAGAAAAGATATATGATATATGAGGTAAGGAGAGACAATTGGACAGGGGACGAAAGGCAGGCTAGTGCACTTATGTACGCCCCTTACTGACCTCTTAGGAATCTGGAGATGTCAATCATGGATTTGCAACTTTCCGACAAGCGGTCATTGGGGAAGCCAGCAAGGAAGTTACAAACCGTGTTCATTTAACAGCTGCAGCTTCCGTCAGTCAAACATAGTCACAGGACGTTTCATTTTACAACTATTTCACTTAGTAATGGAGTCACCCCTCTCGACTGCAGTCACTAAGCGAGGACTGCCTGTAACATGCAAGTTGATTCTCAGTGACAATTGCTAGATTAATCAGAGTCCGTGTTAGTCTCCATTGGCTTGAATTGCTTTTCCAGAATATACTTTACTACTGTCTCCAGTAGCCATCACAAAATAATAAAAATGACAATTTAGGAAGAAATACTTTCCTCCCATTAAAACCGTTTTTGATCTGACTTTATTAAACAGTCAGGGCCCATATGATGACAATGAAACTAAATGACAAAGAAGACTTGGCATACTATAAAATCTGGACTCCATTTTATGAATGGTTAGAACTAAGAAAAAAAATAAAGCTAGAGTATATTAATGAATTAATTATAAATGTAAGGATATTAACTTTGCCTAATGAATAATTTAATTAAAATGGTACTTAACAGAATATATGATTTGTATTAACTGAATTTAAAAATGATTACTGTAAGGCAGAAAAAAATAAAACGAGTTTATGTATAAGATAAATAACCATAGTAATCAATATATCGATATTGATATACTGCTCAAAAAAATAAAGGGAACCCTCAAATAACACGTCCTAGATCTGAATGAATGAAATGTTCTCATTGAATACGTCGTTCTGTATAAAGTTGAATGTGTTGACAACAAAATGACATTGTCTATCAGTGTTGCTTCCTAAGTGGACAGTTTGATTTCACAGAAGTTTGATTTATTTGGAGTTATATTGTGTTGTTGAAGTGTTCCCTTTATTTTTTTGAGCATTGTACTACTGTACTAATTAACAATGTAATGTTTTTATAATCTATATGTGTTTTTTGTTGTTCTTTTGTTCTTGTTTTGTTTTGGTTTTTTTGTATTGTTTCTAATGCATATAATCTAATAAAAATTTATTTTTTGAAAACATTTTTTTAATAAAAGTCAGGGTCCCAAGCCAGTCAGAAAGACTGAATGTCCAGCTGAAAGTCTGCCTTTTATTATCCTGACGTCTTTCTTTTTTTCAGGCCACCTCCCAGCCCTTCGGGGACGCTGACCATCACCGCCGGCTGCCCCCATTACCAATCTGTTCCCGTCTACGAGATGAAGTTTCCGGATCTTTGTGTGTATTGAGGGTCTTCAGGCCTCTCTGCTGGGAATTGATTTTAGTCTTAGCACACACACCGTGTAAAGCCCGGAAGAAGTTCCTAGCCCTCGTCACGCTTTGCCGCAATTTAATCGAGTTTTCAAAAAAAATATGGCCATGAACACGAAGGGCAGTTTAAGCTGGAATTGCACCTGAAATCTCTTTTATTGTATACACCACTATTCTCAAAGCTGTTTGCGAAGAAAAAGGAAAAGCGAAAAGATGGTTTATTTTGGGGCAGTTGGTATTTACGCTCCGGAAACAAGGATGTGCTTAGGTTTACCATTCTCCTTTGTCTAGAAGTGACAATGTTAACTACCCAGTTCTGAGCTGGCTGGTTCCCTATCCAAACCCTTTTTTTCATCACCTAAATCTTGAGCACCTTAAACAATGCAGATGTGGGCACTTTGCTGTCATTAAAGGGGGATGCTAAATACAACAACAACTCGCAGGTGCCCACAGCAGCTAATCTTGAACCACAGTTTTGCTTTCTCAAAAATTTTGTGCTTCTGCAAATTGTTGTCACATGCACTGTTCTGGTTTTAAAAAAAAGAGGCTCATTTTGAGCTCTAAAGCCTGCAGTATTTTTTCAAGTCTTAAAAAGAAATGTCTAGTCTAACACCCACACTTTGGGGCGGAAAAATGTATTTTTGCTGCACAGCGGTATATAGATGATATATATATATATTTAGTATAGCACAAGATAATTAAGGGCATTTTAAAATGACAGGGTTTTTAAAAACACATTTCTGAAATTGTAATAGAAGAGTTGGTTATTCTGTGAACTATTTCTCTCTGTAATATAGCGATGATAGGTGATATTTTATTAATGGAAGAACAAAAATATGGATGGAGCCCCTAGGCAATTTTAATTGTGATATTCATGCTCCCTTTTTCCCCCATCTGCCAAATGCCGTTCCCCTCTCCTGGAGTCCTCCTGGTCAAGATATCCCCACTTTCTGATGCTTTTTCCTTAAACTCCCTTCCCCAATGGGGTGTACTGTATTTTAAACATTTACAAATAACTTCAGATGCTCAATAAACAGCTGACGAGCTTTGATAATTTGACATATACTGTAGTTGCCAGCTTGCCGACTGATATGTTTGGCCGGGGGACACGAATTGGGGAGAAGTCCTAGGAATTTTAAAGAAACTTTTGGCCAGCCTGTTAAAAAGAGCAGAACTCCGGACGTGCTCACTGTAACCAAGGCCTTTTTTTCAGTTTGACAGCGCAATCACAGCTCTTAGAGGAGGACGAACCCGCCTCTCTGGTGCAGCATCCCCCTGTGACTGCAGCCAGACGAGCGCCCCTCCCTTGCAGGACGCCCGGCCCCCCCTCCCTTGGCACCCTTAGCTTTTTGGTTTTGGAAGGTAAGCTGTGTGGGCGTCTGATGTCACCCGAGGGGCGTCTTCCTGAAGAGCACAAAGCCGAGGGAAGGCCCCTCCATGCACCTGTCTTTTTCCAAAGTGTGGCTGCTTATGCGCCAGCCCCGAAGGGAAGGCCAAAATATGCTCTGCCATGTTCACCCCATTCCGTCTGTGACCGGTCCTGTCCGTCCAGCCGCTCCCCCCACTGCTCTGCATGCAACAGACCCCTGGCCTTTCATGCCTCATCTGCTGCTGGGCTGCCTCCATCTTTTGTTGTTGTATTCCACGGTGGAACGAACTGCGACATTTCCACACCACTTCCGTGGCGCGCTCTGGTGTAGCGGTTTAGCAGGGCGGGGGAAGGTGCCATAAAGGGAAGCGGTCCGCTTTTGAGAGGCTGCCTCCTGGGTCTGGAAGCAATCCTCGCGGGGTGCGTTACATTGGCGCGGAGAAGCCCCTGCGTAGACGGTGGTCCTGGAAGCCCACGAAGCCAGTTGCTGATCCCGTAACCACCCCTCGCGCTCCGGGAACATCCGATACAAAGTCCTGCGTACTTGATCACCTGTGCTCGTGGCCGTGTTGGTGTCATTGAAATATTTGTGTCTCTTGGAAGTCCTGCTGGTAGTTTTAGGTAGGCCGGCCCGTCCCTTAGCATTTCAGTTGTTCCATTTGAAGGAACATATCGCTTTCCGTTGGCGTTTTAATGCAACAAAATGAAAATTGCTCCACTGTGGAGGGCAGTCGTTAACAACCGGATTGTCTGTTTTACCGATGCTTCAGTAGATGAGTAGATTTCTGCACAATCTGTAACAAGCTGTTCGGTTAAATGTAAGAACACTGTGCGAATCCACTTGTAAGCAATAAAATTTACATAAAAGAAGAATCACAAAATATGACTTTTTCTTCTTCCTATTTTAAGGTTTTTGTTGACATTTAATGAATATTATTTATTTATTTAATTTGCTGCCTAATCCCGAAGGACTCGGGGCAGCTCAGAACAATATAAAGGGTTGACTTGGTTGAAGTGTATAAGATCATGCATGGGATAAATTATTTTCTCTATCACACAATACTAGGACAAGGGGCCCCTCCCTAAAGCTCACAGGTGAGAAAGTGAGGACAAATCAAGGGAAATATTTCTTCCCCCAGAGGGTCCTTGGTTGATGGAATTCCCTTCCAGAAGAGGTCTTGACAACTGTCAGCCTTGATAGCTTCAAGGCAGGATAAGATAGATTCATGGATGCCAAGTATATCAGTGGTTATTGAAATGGATGTCCATGTAGTTCAGGCAAGCAGGATTCCCTTGGGTCCCATTTGTTGGGGGTCCAGGGAAAGGGAGGGTCTGGCCTTTTCTTTCTGCTCAAGATCCCCATGGACAATTGGTGGGCCACTGGGTGACGCAGAATGCTGGACTCGATGGGCTTTGGCCTAACTCAGCAGGGCTCTTCTTAGGTTCTTATAAAATTACAATAACAATAATAAAAAGTCAAGGGGAAAAACGAGCAATTACTAAACTCCAAATCAAAACTTAGAAACAGTTTAAACAACATACGTACAACTCATTTATACCAATTCATATACATACAATAATTTAAGTAACAGAAATAACTGACAATGTAAGTAGAGAGATAGTGAAGCATTTGCCTTTTGAGGGAAAGTGCAGCAGGAATGGGCAACCTGCATGCCCCCCCCCCACCCCCTTATTGAGAGTCTGCAGAGCTCTTCCAAGTGGGTTAATGTTCCTCTTTTGGAAATTTATTTATTTTTATTTATTTATTGGATTTGTATGCCGCCCCTCTCTGTAGACTCGGGGCGGCTAACAACAGTAACAAAAAACAGCATGTAAATCCAATACTAAAACAACTAAAAAACCCTTATTGTAAAACCAAACATCCATACATACAAACATACCATACATGAATTGTAAAGGCCTAGGGGAAAGAATATCTCAGTTCCCCCATGCCTGACGACAGAGATGGGTTTTAAGGAGCTTACGAAAGGCAAGGAGGGTGGGGGCAATTCTAATCTCTGGGGGGAGTTGGTTCCAGAGGGCCGGGGCCGCCACAGAGAAGGCTCTTCCCCTGGGCCCCGCCAAACAACATTGTTTTGTTGACGGGACATGGAGAAGGCCCACTCTGTGGGACCTAACGGGGCGCTGGGATTCGTGTGGCAGAAGGCGGGGGAGGGTGTCATGTATTCTGTCCCTTCTCCAGTTACAGCCATGGGGCTATTCGGCTCCACATGGCCTTGACCTGCCATAAAAAAAAATGAGCTAATAATACATTTTCCAGCTGTAAGAAAAGGTGTCCATCGACCCCTTGGACACATGCCAGTTTTACATCCAAATGTTTGAACCTCGTTTTACTTTCAGACTGCTGGGAAACCAGTGCTGGCAACCTGTGTGAACTCAGTGGGCCTCAAACATACAAACACACACACACACACACATTTGTATAAGGCAGTACCCTCTCGTCTCCTTTGCCCCAGTGCCAAGTCCGTTAGAGGCATTGGACTACAAGTCCCATCACTCCAGACCTAGAAATCATGTCAAGAGAGCCCTGTGTGTGTGGTGTGTGGGTAAAGAGTTTGTGGCCACCCACAGCTTTCAGACAACTCCCCCTGCAGTTCAAACAAAGGCCAAGCTCTGCAGCCCAAGACAAGCAGTGGACAGTTAGTCCTCAACTTACAACCATTTATTAAATGGCCATTTGTTACAGTGGCACTGAAAAAAGGTGACTTGCAGCCAGTCCTGGCACTTACAACCCACGCAGCATCCTCGTGGTCACACAATTAAAACTTGGATTTCGCCAAGTATCCTTGCTTGTAACTTTAAAAAAACGTGTTCTCAGCAAAACGGGTCAAATAGCTTTTCTCCAACAAAGCTCTGAGTTATATCCTTGACAAAATAAAATAAAATAAAATAAATGCCAGAAACCACTAGTCCCGTGTTCAGAGTTTGATTGGATTGTTCAGGTTCTGAGCTGCATTCGGGAAAAAGCCTCACACGGTAACAAAAACAGGCGGGAAATGAGGCCTCGACCCGTTTCCTGACTGAATGTGGGAAAGCGCTGCCTTCGCTCTCCTCAATTCGCCTCACGAAAAAGCCCGCGCTTTCCTGACAATGCATCGCTCCACAGCATCCGGAAGTCAGCCGCTCTAGCTCTCCCCACGTCTATGGTAGCAGAACCGGAAGTGGGTGTGCGTACTTGCCGAAGATCCACGGACGGGTAGGAGACCCGCCGCTTCCCCCCCTCCCCACCCGCTCTCGGGGTCCCCTCAGAGCGGATCCCGTTTTTTCTTCCCACGCCGCGAGCTCCGCTTTTTGCTTCGGCCTCCTCTGGCTTTTCTCCCCCGCCGTTTGGGCTTCTTGGCCTTGCTGGTCGACGGGGGGGGGGGGCATTTGCGGGGCCTTCTCCAGAGTGGTGGCGGCCGGAGCGACCCCTCAGCTTCCCCCCGTGTTGGCGGCGTGTGTGTGTATGTGGGGCTGTTGATTCCATTCAGCGTCGCAGGAGGGGAGGGGCGGGGCGGGGGGGAGGGAAGGTGGAGACCCGGAAGCTCTTAACGCGGCGCCGCTCTTCCCTTTTCGTAGCTCTCGGGCCGAGGTTGGGTGCGCGCGCAGCCTTCCGCCTGGTGCAATCGAGCGCCGAGTGGAGGAGGAGGCGGAAGTCGGGGAGCGGCAGACCCGGCCAGCCGATCGGCCGAGCAGGGAGGATGTTCCACGGGATCCCCGCCAACGCCGGGATGGGAGGTGAGGAGGGGGTCCGGGGGGGGGGGGCGAGGCTGGAGGGGGGGCGGCCCTCAACACTCTTCTCTTCTTCCCTCTTTCAGCCCCCGGGAACAAGCCGGAACTCTACGAGGCAAGTCGGGGAAGGGGGGGGGGCTGGGTCTGTGGGGGGGGGGTCTCCTCCCCTCCCCCATGCTTAAAAAAGGGGGGTTCCCTCAGGAGCCCCCCCCCCCCAAAGGCCCTGAGCGCGGCCAAGGCGGCTGAAGGTATTTTCTTCCTTGCAGGAAGTCAAGCTCTACAAAAACGCCCGAGAGCGAGAAAAGTGAGTCTTTCTCTTCCTTTCTGTCTTGTTCCTTCTTTCAGTTTTTAGTTGTTTTTTTTCTTCTCTTTCTGGCTTCTTTCTTTTTCTGTCACTCTTTTTCTCCTTTCTTTCCTTTCTTTTCACTGTCTTTTTCTTTCTTCCCTCCCTCCCTCCCTACTATGTCTGCACTAGTATTACTACTAGTTTTTCCTCACCATTCCTATTACCCATCTCCTTCCACTTAGGACTGTAACGTTGTTGCTTGTATCCTAAGATTTTTATTAATATTGATGGTTTCTTCATGCTTATTTGACCCCTATGACAATCATTAAGTGTTGCACCACATGATTCTTGACAACTGTATCTTTTTCTTTTATGTACGCTGAGAGCACCTGCACCAAGACACATTCCTTGTGTGTCCAACCACACTTGGCCAAGAATTCTATTCTATTCTATTCTAGACAAATGTGTATTTTCTTTTATATACACTGAGAGCATCTGCACCAAAGACAAAATCCTTGTAGGTCCAATCACACTTGGCCAAGAAAGAATTCTCTATCTTTATTGTCCCTCCCTCTCTTCCTTTCTTTTTCTCTTTCTCTTTTTCTTTTGCTTCCTTCTTTCCTCTCTTTCTGTCTTCTTTCTTTTTCTTTTTCTCTTGCTTTCCTCCCTCCCTCTCTTCTTCTCTCTTCCATTCTTTCCCTTTTTCTCTTCCATTCTTTTTTCTTTTGCTTCCTTCTTTCCTCTCTTTCTGTCTTCTTTCTTTTTCTTTTTCTCTTGCTTTCCTCCCTCCCTCCCTCCCTCTCTTCTTCTCTCTTCCATTCTTTCCCTTTTTCTCTTCCATTCTTTTTTCTTTTGCTTTCTTCCTTCCTGCCTGCCTTTCTCTTTCTCTCTTTGCCCTTTTTTTCTTTCTTTTTTCTTTCCCTTCCTTCCTTCCTTTTTCTGTCTTCTTTCTTTTCCCTTTCATTCTTTTTCTCTTGCTTTTCTTCTTGCTTTTACTTCTTCCTTTCTCTTTAATTTTCTCTTTTCTCTTTCATTCTTTTTTCTTTTGCTTTCTTTCCTTCCTCTGTTCCTTTCCCCTTCTTTCCTTCATTTTTTCTTTTGCTTCCTTTCTTTCATTCCTTCCTCCTTTCTTCTTTGTCTTCCTTTTTTTAATTTCTCATTTATTTTCTTCCTTTCATTCAGTAAGAGAGCGAGTGAGCTGTGAAGGAGTATATGTCAAGTGCCACTGCTATTTTTTCTACTTATTAACTTTAGATGCCACCCATCCTGCCATCCAGTAACTCTGTGTCCCCTCCAGAAATGATCCCCTATGCCAGAAGTCTCCAACCATGGTGTCCACTTGAAGACGTGTGGACTTCAATTCCCAAAATTCCCCAGCTGGCTGACTGGGGGAATTCTAGGAGTTGAAGTCCACAAGTCTTAAAGTAGTGAAGTTTGGAGACTCCTGTCCAGGTTTTCCAGCATCTCCGAATGGGAAGCTGCTGGAGATGAAAGGGCTGCCTGCAGTTCCTTTGGCTGCAATCTTTGCAGCTGGGGGAGGGGCCGGGAGGACCAGCATCCTGCAGGCAGAGCAGCCGGGGGAGGGGCATTTGTCACTTTGGGCTCCGTCCCGCTTTGGGTGGCCAAACCCTGCGTGGCCCAAAGTGGTCCCAATTTGCTCCTCTTGGGTTTCAGGTATGACAACATGGCCGAGCTGTTTGCTGTGGTGAAGACCATGCAAGCCCTGGAGAAGGCCTATATCAAGGACTGCGTCAACCCCAACGAGTAAGTGACAAGTCCTCATGGTGAGTTAACAGAAGCGACTGAGCCGGGTGGGACTTTGGAGCTCTTCTAATCCAACTGTGTTAGCAAAAACTTCAGAAGAGAAGGATTTAGGGGTCGTGATTCCCAACAGTCTCAAAATGGGAAAACAGTGTGATCAGACGGTAGGGAAAGCTAGTAGGATGCTTGGCTGCATAGCTAGAGCTATCACAAGCAGGAAGAGGGAGATTGTGATCCCCTTATATAGAGCGCTGGTGAGACCACATTTGGAATACTGTGTTCAGTTCTGGAGACCTCACCTACAAAAAGATATTGACAAAATTGAATGGGTTCAAAGACGGGCTACAAGAATGGTGGAAGGTCTTAAGCATAAAACTGACCAGGAAAGACTTCATGAACTCAATCTGTATAGTCTGGAGGACAGAAGGGAAGGAGGAGACATGATTGAAAATATTAAATATGTGAAAGGGTTAAATAAGGTTCAGAGGGAAGTGTTTTTAATAGGAATGTGAACCCAAGAACGAGGGGGCACAATCTGAGGTTAGTTGGGGGATAGATCAGAAGCAAAGTGAGAAAATATTATTTTACTGAAAAAGTAATAGATGCTTGGAACAAACTTCCAACAGACATGGTTGGTAAATCCACAGGAACTGGATGTAAACCTGCCTGGGGTAAACATAGATCCATCCTAAGATAAAACACAGGAAATAGTATAAGGGCAGGAGGTCTTTTTCTGCCGTCAATCTTCTATGTCTCCATGTTCCTAACTCTGGAGCATTGCAGTAGAGACCATTGTGTGCACTTGTCAGAGCCAGATTGGGCTTCTGTGCATGCGGGAAGCAAAATCTTACGAGAGCAAAACATAGGCGCATGAGTTTTTGTGATCTTTTGCTCCTGTGCATGCATGAAAGCAATATCTCACGTGTCTTCTCACAAGGTTTATTTATCGGACTTTTATGCGCAGAGGCCAAATCTCAGTCCGATGCATGTGCAACAACCTCCCCCCCCCCCCCGGTTCCGTGTGCCTCAGTGTATAGCCACGTTGGTTGCTTTGACCACGGAAATTTGGCTGCCTCATCCCCTTGAGTCAGGCCCTCCCAGGCGGGGCAGAGCTTCACATTAACGTTCCCACCGCTCACTTGTGGACTCCCTCTGGCCCTTCCGTCCAGGTACACGGCCGCCTGCTCCCGCCTCCTGGTCCAGTACAAGGCTGCCTTCAAGCAGGTCCAGGGACTGGAGATCAACGCCATCGATGACTTTTGCCGCAGGTTCCGGGTAAGAGATCAGATTGGGGGAGGGGGGGGTTACTAGGGGGTCACCCTCAGAGAACTGCTGGACAAGACTACTTGCTCTTTTGTGTGGATGTTGGGTTGTTCAGGTGGGAAATTGTGGTGGGTTGAACGTATACTTTCGGATTGTTATGTATGTTGATATTGGTTTTTGGTGTCATACAGATTTAGTTGCATGGGTATATTGTGTATGTATACATACAATGACAATAAAGTATTTGTTTCACAGGGAGCATCTGTGCTCCATCTGGTGGTAGAGGGGGGCAATTACAGGCCTTACTGAAGTGGGAGGTGGGAGATTTGTGTGCAGCAGCTGCCGAAAAGGCCAACACAGTTCTAGGCTGCATCAACAGAGGGAGAGAGTCAAGATCACACAAAGTGTTAATACCACTTTATAAGGCCTTGGTATAAGGCCACACGTGGAATACGACGATGCAAAAAGGATGTTGAGACTCTAGAAAAGGTGCAGAGAAGAGCAACAAAGAGGATGAGAGGATTGGAGGCTAAAACACATGAAGAACGGTTGCAAGAATGGCTAGTTTAATGGAAAGAAGGACCAGCGGAGACAGGATAGCAGTCTTCTAGTATCTCAGGGTTTTCCATAAAGAAGGAGTCAGGCTATTCTCCAAAGCACCTGAGGGCAGAACAAGAAGCAATGGGTGGAAACTAAACAAGGAGAGAAGCAACTTAGAACTAAGAAATTTCCTGACAGCCAGAACAATTAACCAGTGGAACAGAAGTTGCCTCCAGAAGTTGTGAATGCCCCAACACTGGAAGTTTTTAAGCAGATGTTGGATAACCATCTGTATGTAGTAGTATAGGGTTTCCTGCCTAAGCAGGGGGTTGGACTAGAAGACCTCCAAGGTCCCTTCTAACTCTGTTGTTGTTATTATTATCATTATCTTCATCATCATTAAGTGTTGCACCTCATGATTCTTGACAAATGTATCTTTTTCTTTTATGTACACTGAGAGCATCTGCACCAAAGACAAATTCCTTGTGTGTCCAATCACACTTGGCCCATAAAATAACCCTCTTCTCTTCTTCCTTCCCCCTCCCAGCTGGACTGCCCACTAGCCATGGAGCGGATCAAAGAGGACCGGCCCATCACCATCAAGGACGACAAGGGCAACCTGAACCGCTGCATCGCGGACATTGTGTCTGTAGGTTTGGGGGCCGACAGGTGGGGTGGGAAGACCACAACTCCACCTGGAGTCCAGTCTCCGCAGGGGTGACTCTGGTGGGCTGTGGCCTGGCCTGGCCATCTCATTCCCTTCTTCCCTCCCAGCTCTTTATCACCGTGATGGACAAGCTGCGCTTGGAGATCCGGGCCATGGATGAGGTGAGCCAAGGGACAGGGGCTCTTCGGTCACACAGGTGGCCTTGGGGGGGGGGAATAGGGCAACTTCTGAACCTGCCCCCCCCCCCAGATCCAGCCAGACCTGCGTGAATTAAAGGGTAAAGAAGACTTTTATCAAATTTGGGAGGGGCGGAATTTAACAACTGGGTTGAAAATAAAAATGGTTCAGATAATTAAATGAAAATTTAATGTAAAAAATAAAAAAAGGGCAAACAGAAGAAATGAGGAATGGAATTGAGAAACCTGGATGACAGACAAGAGGAAAGGTGGCAGCATTAGTTCAATATGTAACACGTGTTTAGAATTAAATGGAAAACAAGTTTGAAATGAAATTGAAAAATGAAGAATTTGGTTGTTATTATTATTATTATTATTAAAATTGAAAATGTAGAGTATCATTATTATTAACATTTCTATTAAAATTGAAAATGCAGATTAGTATTATTGTTATTATTACTATTAGAATTGAAAATGTAGAGTATTATTATTACTATTAGAAAATGCAGAATATTGTTTTTTAACTAAAAACTGGATCTAGCGTCTTATTTTTGGATAGATTGATTAAATGAGGTTTAGGAATTTTTATATCAAGAAAATCCATTGGCCTATTCTTATACATTGAAGATATATGTGTTGTTAAACGTGTATGTTTTATATGGTGAAGGAAAAAAAGCTTTATTAAAAAAAACTAAGGAAAGAAAATGACCCTCCTCTTTTTTTCCCCTGGCCCCCCCAGATCCAGCCAGACCTGCGTGAATTGATGGAAACCATGAACCGCATGAGCCACTTACCCCCAGACTTTGAGGGGCGGCAGAAAGTGAGCCAATGGTGAGCTCTTTCCCGGGGGGGGGGGGGAGGAGGAAGAGGCAAGACGCATGTGGGGGGGGGGAGTGTTCAGCTTGCCACCTCCTGCCCCTGTATCCTCTTCTAGTGGGGGTAGGGGTTGGGGGGGCCTGGAGAGGCGGGACTGAGCAACGGTGCAGAAACAAAAGCTCACACACACCCCTTGTGCGTAACCTTCGGGTTAAAAAACAACCATCAAAAAACAATATTAAAATAATATAAATAATTAAAATCCTGATAAAACCATTCGTATCTCGCACTTTCACTCATGGCCGTAGACAGTATCACATTCGGTCGCCGGACCAACCACAGAGAAGGCCCTTCCCTGCAGCCCCGCCAGTTGACCTTGTTTGGCTGACAGGATCCGGAGAAGGCCAACCTTGTGGGCCGCTGGGAGCTACGCGGCAGAAGGCGGGCCCAAAGCTTAGTCTGCTTTCCGTTTGGCCACCTAGTTTTCTCCAGCCGGGACGGGCCAAGCGAGGTCCCTGCTCCTCCGGTGACCCGCGTCCGTTTCTCTCTTAGGCTGCAGACCCTGAGTGGCATGTCGGCCTCCGACGAGCTGGATGATTCCCAGGTGCGCCAAATGCTCTTCGACCTGGAGTCGGCCTACAACGCCTTCAACCGCTTCCTGCACTCGTGAGGCGGAGAGCAGCCGGACCCCCGAGGTGCCCATCCTTCAAGAGGGAGGAAATGTGACCGGTGGCCCTCAGGGCTCCACTATGCGGACACCACCGGGTTTCGGATGGTCTGCACGCAAAGGCTGGTGTTACCCTACAAGCGCAGAGATGTGGCCCCTCTCTACGTTTTGCGACTCTTCTCGTTGCGTGGGCCGCATTGCGGATATTTTCACTAGGGAGGGGGGGCTATGAGGAGGGGCGGTGGACCACACCCTCCTCTTGCAACCTGGAATTGGGGAGCGGTAGCATATTTAGGGTGGGGGTGTTACGTGTATTTATTTGGGTTTTGCTTTCGCCTCGAGAGGCAAAATTTTTGCGGGTCTGAAGCAAATAAAATCTTTCTACAATTCAACCTGGCAAATTTATTCAGAGATTGTTTACATCCCCCCTCCCTTTTCTCAGGGTTACAAATAAAATTTCCCTTCCCCCCCCACCCAAGCTTAACGGGAGGGGGCCCCTGCAACCCTCCCCAGGTCCATTTTCCAGAGAAACAGTTGCATTCAATAAATACAGGACAGTTTTGACACAGGAGGACAGAACGTTAAGAATTTGTTAGTTAAAAATGGCAGCTTTGTCCTCAAAAGGGACGAGGGGTTTTGTTTCCCGTCCAAATTCACTCCAAAAAAATTCTCCATTCCACAATATTTGGATTTGTAGTAGCCGCAACCTGGTCCTCTCTTCGGGATCTCCTCTGGAGTTGGCTGCGTTACTCTACGCTTTCCGCGGAGATTCGTCCGTCGCGGAACGGTGTGCATGGCACACAGCTGTGTTCCCCGAATATTTGGTCCCCCACCGACCGACCTCCCAACCTCTTTGGGGGCTGCCCGTGCTACAGACTCTGGCAGAAAAGTTTGTGGTGACGGGTGACGGAATGAAGGGAAGCGTTGGCCGGGCTGCGCCAGTTCTCAGCCACGTCCCGCTGATCGCTCCTGCACAGCTGCCGGCTGCAGAGTCTCAGCTGGCCCACCAGGGAGGAGAGCTTCGTCCACGTGACAGGCTCCAGGGGTCCACGGACAGAACAGCCTAGGGAAAAACAGGAGGGAGAGGAAGCCTCTTAGTGGGAACTCAGCTTCTAATAATAAGTTAGTCCGAGTCTGCGGAGAGGGGCGGCATACAAATCTAAATAATAAAATAATAATAATAATTTATTAGATTTGTATGCCACCCCTCTCCGCAGACTTGCATCACTCTCCCTATTAGGTAGCAAACGGGAGCTTTGATTTATTTATATTAAGTTGATATATTGCCCATCTCACTATCAAGTGACTGAGCAACGTACAATGGCCATAAATAATACGATAAAATAATTACAGTAAAACACTGAGCACTGAAACTTTAAAACGTGCAGCCCACTCTGGGAGGGAGAGGGTTAAAATGCTTGATATACAGTGGTACCTCGACATACGAGTTTAATTCGTGCCAGACCAGAGCTCGTATGTCGATCAATTCGCATCTCGAACAAATGCCTTTAGACTTGGTGTTTTTCACGCCGAGATAACTGGAAACATGGAATTCTTGCGCCACCTAGTGGAAGCTCGGCTCATATCCCGAATTTGAGCTCGGGTGTCGAACAGAAATTTTGCTCGCGTCTTGGCTCGTAACTTGGAATACTCGCACGTGGAGCAGCTCATATCTAGAGGTATTACTGTATACCGTATTTTGGGAGTATAAGACGCACCTTTTTCCTCCCTAAAAGAGGCTGAAAATTAGTGTCTTATACTCTGAATGTCATTTTTCTCCCCAGCCCCAACTAGCTGCTAGCGGTCTTCCCAGCTCTGACCTTGCAGGCTCTTTCATTGTTTCTCTCTGCAAAGAATGTTTTCCAAGCCCTAAGTCTTTGCAGGGTTTGTTTCATTGCTCTAACTTGCTCCAAATAAGTTTCTTTCCAGCCCTAACCAGGTGGAGAAAAACTGATCTGAATCTATTCCTTAAATTTGTTGTATTTCTTTGGCATCATTCCTAGAAGGAAGCAAATTTAGGCAGGGAGATGAATTTGGGTTGTGAAAGAGGAGCAGGCCAACCTATTGCCTCCGTTTTTTGTGAAGGAAAAACCACAAAATAATATTTGTGGCTCAGGTTTGAAATGGTTCCTTGGTGCTCTCTGAGCTTGGTTGTTTCCTTGCAAATGTTTCATTACCATACTAGGTAATGTCATCAAACCCCAATCCTTACCAGCACTGATGATGTTAACTAATATGGCAGTGAAACATCCACAAGAAAACCACCAAGCTCAGAGACTTCGGAGTAAATAGAGGCTGTGGTGTTACACTATTAAGCTGTAGGGCAGAGTGACAAGATACCGTGTTCTGGTTGGATCACAGCCAGTTCCTCTGAGAGCAGACTTTGGGCCAGAGGAGCCGGGTCCGTACCGGAGACCTGTGTGGCTGTTGGAGGATTCAGACCGTAAGGGGGAAGGAGAGATGGAAGCTGATGGTGCTGGAGAGACAGAGGTGGAGGCCCCTGCAATGCCCTATGGAACCTCCAGCCAGGGCCTCGTCTGGGTTGGATGAGGAGGGGGGGATTGATGATCCAATCCTGATTGTGGGTGTGCGAAGGTTGAGGGGGAGACAGGAACAGTTGCATAGACGCAGGAGGAGACCTTGATCACAGCGGAGACTCATAGGAAATTCTGCATTCGTGGTGCATAAAAGGGGAGGCTTTGTGGGAATGTTCTTTGCAGGAGTTATCGTTCGTGGTTTAACAGAGAAAGAGAAACAGATCCAGAGTTTTCTCTAAACCAACATCCGTGCTTCCTTGGAGAAACCCAGTCTGTGTGTTAGATTCTGACTTTAATCACTGCTCAGCTGTCGTGCCGGGCAGAACACCCTGGTTCAGGGGACAACCGTGGCAGAAAACCCTCACCGGCCAGGCTCAGGAACTGGAGCCCCCGTTTCCGCTCCTCCAGGGTGACCAGCAGCGTCCGGAGACCGAGGATGCCGATGGCGGGGTTTGCAGACAGGTCCAGCGACACTAAGGACAGGCAAGTGAGGAGGCTCCTGCGGAGAGAACAACCTCTTGATATTGTTGTGAGTGGGCCACGATTTCGAGGACCAGGCGATGGAGGAAGACTGGCATCGCAGGACAGTGTTCCTGCCATCAGAGAGTGGCATGGACCACTTACCACCACAACTGAGCAACCGCAGCCTTCTTACCTGGCTAGCTCATATACATCGCTGTCGTCCAGGTGATTCCCAGAGAATCCCAGGTGGGTCAGAGCACAGCCTTCCTGTCCCAAGAAGATTCAGAATTGAGTCTGGGGTGGGGGGGTCCTGTGCCTTTGATCATCTCCCCATTCCCCAAATTTCGACAGCCCAGACTGCCCTGCCTCCCCCAGCCAATCAGAGAGCACCAACCTGCGTCAGATACCTGACCAGGGCATCCCTCAGCTGTGGCTGGTCCCCCGCCTTAGGCACTACCGAGCCCATCTCCAGGTGGGTCAGCGATTCGAAGGGCAGGCATTTCAGCAGCAGCCCAAGGCCACGGGAGCCCAGGGCATTGTGGGAGAGAGTCAGCCTCTTCAGGTGCACAGCTCCTGCAAAGAAACGGGGAGCTGAACATCTCCAGGTGTTTGGCGAGGAGAACATAGCTCACATCTAGGAGAACAAGGGAAGTCGGTGGCGAGCCACACCACTGCTGGACTGTTTAGCTTTGGGTGAGACTCATTGTCCCCTGACCCACAAACAAAGTCTTTTGGGTTCTTCCTTCCTTCCTTCCTTCCTTCCTTCCTTCCTTCCTTCCTTCCTTCCTTCCTTCCTTCCTTCCTTCCTTCCCTTTTCCCCACATGCATTATTTTACATTTGGAAAGATTAAACTGCAGTTGCCATTGCTTTGACCACTTATCTAGTAAAGCTAAATCATTTGCCATATTACAGACGCCTCCAGGAATATCAACCCTATAAATAATTAAATAGAAAATACCTTTCAAGGCGTTGGCCGGCAAGTGAGAGGGAGGCTCCAGGAAGGTGGCACCAAGGCCGCAGGCTTGCAATCGGAGGCTGCTCAAAACAGGACAAGCCTGGACCAGCGAGGCCAGGGGCTGGGAGCTGCCCTCACCCAAGGGGTTCAAGCTGAGATCCAGCTCTTCTAAGTTCTGGAACGAGAAAAGGGACCGAAGGGACAGCCAAGCATTTACTTGCCAGGAACTTAAATTACATTAAATTAATTAAATTGTTGTAAGCTACCCTGAGTCGACAAGGGATTGGGGGGTCTATAAATTTAATAAATTAAATTAAACAATTAAATTAAATTAAATAAATTAAATTGTTGTACGCTACCCTGAGTCTGCAAGGAATTGAGCAGCCTATAATTTTAAAAAATTAAATTAAATTATTAAATTAAATTAAATAAATTAAAATGTTGTAAGCCGCCCTGGGTCCGCAAGGAATTGGGCAGCCTTAAGTTTGATAGATAAACAGATAGAGAGAGAGAGAGATGGTTAGATAGATAGATAGATAGATAGATAGATAGATAGATAGATAGATACATACATAGATGAGAGAGAAAGAGATGGATGGATAGATAGATAAATAAATAGAGGGATGGATGGATAGATGGATGGATAGATAAATAAAAAAATAAAATTAAAAAAAACATAATAAAACATAATAAAATAAAAGGCAGACTTCTGCTTTCTTTCCCTCCTGCCCAAACTCTCCCCTTCTACCTGGAAGGCCAAGGAGCCGGAAAGGCCCGTGGTCAGCTTCTGCAGCCCGTCGGGGCCCAGCCGGTTGCCCGAGAGGTCCAGGCGCTTCAGCCCGGGGATGGTCCCCAGCGTGGCCTGCAGCTCCTCGGCCGAGTCGTCCCCCAGCCCGGTCCCGGAGAGGCACAGCTGGCGGAGGGAGGCTTGGAGCTTGAGCGCCCGCAGGAGGGGGCGCAGGTGGTGCTGGCGCAGAGCGGTGCCCGAGACACTGAAGGAGGAGGACGAGTCCTGGCGCTCCAAGAGCTTCCCCAGCAGCGGGAATTCTCCTGCAGACCAGAGGCGGGAGAGGGGGTGGGGTGGGCACAGGTTACTTTTTATTTTATTTATTTTATTCATATGCCACTCACGCCAAAACAGACTCCGCTTTGTGTTGTGAGAGGTCCCTGTCAGCCTTTGGAAATGTCAGATTCAGAAGAGGAAGATGACATAGAAGCTGTCAATTACCCTGATTTAAGAGAGGTGGAGGGGGGGGGATAGTGGTGATGAGAACTTAATAGGAAGTCCAATACTGTGAAAAAACCCAACCATCCTCTCTCTTTTGATTAAAATAATGGAATGTGCAGAAATGTCCAAGTTAACAATGGAACTGCAAAATAGGGATGAGATTTCTACAAAGCCTGGGACAAAAATGGTACCATTGGTTAAAAAAAATAAATTACTTTAAAATTGTTCATCAAGAAAAATATCCAACAAAAACATCTTGTAGAGTTAACAACCCACAAGACGAATCATAACACAAAATTGATAAGACAAACTGTAAACATCGATCGACACAAATTTTGAACTATGAATGAACAAACCCATAAATTACTGATACTTATTGACACTAACAACTACGTCAAACACATAGTGGTACTTCTTAAGATAATGGGGGTGTAGAGCAGTGTTTCCCACCAATCTTCTCTAGCCCTAAGGGAAGGGGGGGAGGGCGGATCACCTGGCTTAATCCAGGACCCCAGAATGACCCCAAGCTAAGCCACACCCAGAGGTGAGGAAACCACCTTTCATTTGTATTTTGTACAGACTCCACTCCGCAGGGAATTACGGGGTCATCAAAAGATGAGGATGAAGAGAGAGTGCCACGCAGAGGAAGGCTGAGTGCTTACCCACCGCCAGGGTCTGGCAGGCCTTGCGGTATCTCTCCAGGAGGGGTGGCAGGTCCCAGGACTGGACTTCGGCCAAGACCTGAGACAGACAAGGAGAGACGGAGGGTCAGCTGGCTTGAGAGGGGAAGGATCAGCCCCCCACCTGTGAGCTGGGTTCCCCTTCCTTCCCTGGCCCAGGAGCCCCCTGCTCAGAAGTGCAGGACCTCTGTGGCCATGCTGCGTTGCTCATCCCGAGGTGCCCCCCTCTCTCCTCCTTCAGCCAGCAGCTTTGGTCCAGAACAGGGAGATGAGCGTAGGCATGCACCCTTGCTCTGTAGGGGAACCCTGCTATCCCTCTCATTTGGGGACCTGGTTCTGTAAGAACCAAGTTGGAACCCCCTTGTAGGGGTGGTAAAGAAGTGGCTTCACCCAAGGCGCCCCCTCCTCCCCTCCTTCGGCCAGCAGCTTCTGTCGAGAACACGTCAATAAGGAAAGATGGGACAGGACAGGCGCCGTGGCGACACGGAGTTCCCCTTGCTCTGTAGGGGAACACCGCTATGCCTCTCATTTCGGGTGGTGTGGGAGTGGGACACCGCTGGTCTACTGGAAGGGGTCGGCAGTCCCCCCACCCAGGAAGCCAGTTTACAGCCCTTAACCGGCGGCAATGGAAAAGGTCTTACAAACGGAAGACATCCGAGCCACGAGGCCACGAACGGAACGATGGATTGAATTAAAAGATTGGAAGGGGAAGATAAATTAAGAGACGGGTTGGGATGAGAAGAAAACAGCGGGAGAAATGCCTCCCCTAAGGCCCGCTCACCTCCTCGTTGCTTTGCAAGACATCCAGGATGCTGTCCTGTGGATCCAGTAGCGCCCCCTCCTTCTTGAGGGTCAGCCGGGGCAAGAGCCCACAGGTCTGGTAGTAGCGCTGAGAGGCCTGCTCGGCCAGCCACGACACCGGACGGTTCTCACCCTCACTGCGAGGAAGAGGAAGGACGCCAGTGAGCAGAGGCTCTCAGGAGAGAGACACACACACATGCCTGCACACCCTTTGTTTCTCTTTCTCTGGCTACTCACTGTTAGCTTTGCTCTGCATTTGCTCTGCAATCTCTCTGTACTGTAGTCATGTATTATAGACAGAATGTGTTTAGTCTTGATATCTTTGCTTGATGACTATGACAAGACAACTGGTAAGTAAACTACGTACTTGGTAATATATTTGGATTGTTATTCCGACTTATTACGTGTAGGACTTTAAACTGTTTATCTGAAGATGTTATTTCTCAAAGTAAACTTAATTCAAGTTAGTATGTGCGTGGCTGAGTAGTTATTCACAACTAATCTCAATCTAAATGTTTCTGTGTGTTCACAACCTTGGTAAACCTTGCTCATACATTAACATACAATTCTATGCATGGTATGTATGTATGTATGTTTGGTTTTTATATTAATGTATTTTTAATCATTTCTAATACCAAATTACTATTGTACACTGTTTTATTGTCCCTGTTAGCCGCCCCGAGTCTCCGGAGAGGGGTTGCATACAAATCCAATAAATAAATAAATGAAATAAACAACAACATCAATGATAGAGTTGGAAGAGGCCAGAAGGGTCATCTAAGTCAGGGGTCTCCAACTTTGGCCACTTTAAGCCTTGTGGACTTTGACTCCCAGAATCCTCCAGCCAGCCATGAATGAGAGTTAGAAGAGGCCAGGAGGGTTATCGAAGTCAGGGGTCAGCTATGCTGGCTGGAGAATTCTGGGCGTTGAAGTCCACAAGTCTTAAAGTTTGAAGACCTCTGGAGTAGAGAGTCACTTATCTAAAATGGCATAGGGTCTCCTTGCTTGAGTAGGGGGCTACTAGAAGACCTCCCTTCCAGCTCTATTCCTATTCCTTTTCATTCTATTTCTAATAATTCTAATTGCAGTCATTCTTATTCCTATTCCATTAATTCAATCAAATTGTCCCACAGCGAGTTTACCCCGTGATACGTTGTCCCATAATTCCATCTGGTAGAAGACCAGGACTGGCTTGGATTTCCGACCGACCAATCCCGGAGGAAGCCATGTGTGCCACAAATAAGTGGGTCTGATTTCTCCCCACCGCCTGGCCTTACCTTTGTGGCACCGGAATCAGGAAGACGCTGTCCTGAACTCGAACTCGGACCCGGACTGGAGGCGACACCAGCTGCAACAGAGAGCAGAGGTTGAGGAAACTCAGACTCAATCCCGACAAGACGGAGCGGCTGTGGGTTCTGCCTCCCAGGGTCAATCCCAACGGTCTGTCCATCACCCGAGGGGGGGAGGGGTGTCTTTGTCCCCCTTGGAGAGGGTCCGCAACTTGGGCGTCCTCCTCGATCCACAGCTGAGCTTAGAAGACCATCTCTCAGCTGTGAAAGGGGGGCGTTCGCACGGGTACACCTTGTGCACCAGTTACGGCCCTATCTGGACAGGGAGTCACTTCTCATAGTCACTCACGCCCTCATCACCTCGAGGTTCGATTACTGCAATGCTCTCTACATGGGGCTGCCTCTGAAGAGTGTACGGAGAACGCAAATTGTGCAAAATGCAGCTGTGAGAGCTATAGTGGGGCTCCCAAGATCTGCCCATATTTCAACATCAGTTTCAGTTTCCGGTCACAATTCAAAGTGTTGGTTATGACCTATAAAGCCCTTCATGGCACCGGACCAGAATACCTTCGGGACCGCCTCCTGCCGCACGAATCCCAGCGACCGGTTAGGTCGTACAGAGTCGGCCTTCTTCGGGTCCCGTCGACTAAACAATGCCGTCTGGTGGGACCCAGGGGAAGAGCCTTCTCTGTGGTGGCTCCGACCCTCTGGAACCAGCTCCCCCGAGATTAGAATAGCCCCCACCCTCCTTGCCTTTCGTAAGCTACTTAAAACCCACCTCTGCCGTCAGCCATGGGGGAATTGAGACATCTCTCCCTTGCCTATGTAGTTTCTGTGTATGATTCGACTGTGTGCTTGTTTTTTTATATATTGGGGCTTCTTTTGGATTTTTTAACCTAAAACTGTAATTTAGATGGCTAAATATTAGATTTGTTACTATGTATTGTTTTTTACCATTGTTGTGAGCCGCCCTGAGTCTACGGAGAGGGGCGGCATATAAATCCAATAAATCTAATCTAATGTAACATCACTCTGTGAGCTGCACTGGCGGCCAATTGGTCTCCGGGCACCATTCAAAGTGCTGGTTATGACCTACATGGCTTAGGACCAGACTACCTACGGGACCGCCTTCTGCCTCGTGCATCCCAGCAGCCGGTCAGGTCCCACAGAGTCGGCCTTCTCCAGGTCCCATTGGCCAGACAATGTTGCTTGGCGGGGCCTAGGGGAAGAGCCTTCTCTGTGGGGGGCCCGGCCCTCTGGAATAAGCTCCCTCCGGAGATGTGTACCGCCCCTTCCTTCCTGGTCTTTCATAAAACTTTGAAGACCCACCTCTGCCGGCCCGTGAGAGGCCGATATTATGAATGATTGAATTCGATGACTGTATATGTCTGTATCTTTTAGCAATTTGTATCATTCTTTTAAAGTAAATTATTATTACTATTATTATTATTATTATTATTATTATTATTATTATTATTATTATTTTTTTTTTTATTGGATTTGTATGCCGCCCCTCTCCGCAGACTCGGGGCGGCTAACAACAGTGATAAAAACAGCATGTAACAATCCAATACTAAAACAACTAAAAAACCCTTATTGTAAAACTAAACATACAAACAAACATACCAGGCGTAAATTGTACAGGCCTAGGGGGAAAGAATATCTCAGTTCCCCCAGGCCTGACGGCAGAGGTGGGTTTTAAGGAGCTTACGAAATTAGATTTCTTTTATATATTGTTGCATTTATATATATATATATACTTGCGGGACCGCCTTCTGCCGCATGAATCCCAGCGGCCGGTTAGTTCCCAGAGTCGGCCTTCTCCAGGTCCCGTCAACCAGATGTCGTTTGGCGGGGCCTCGGGGAAGAGCCTTCTCTGTGGGGGCCCCAGCCCTCTGGAATCAGCTCCCCCTGGAGACACGCACTGCCCCCACCCTCCTCACCTTCCGCAAGAGTCTCAAGACTCACTTATGTTGCCAGGCCTGAGGCAATTAAGTCTCAGCCCCCTGGCCAAAAAATGTCCTGTATGGCTGCGATTGAAATTGTTTGACTGATTTTAATATATTGAGTTTTTTAGCTTACGTAGGTTTTTAATTAATTAGATTTGTCTTCACTGTTTTATAGTGCATCCTATTAGCTGCCCTGAGTCTTCAGAGAGGGGCGGCATACAAATCTAATTAATAATAATAATAATAATAATAATAATAATGTACGTGCCCTTGAGTCGCTTTGAGAAGAGCAGCATAGAAATCTAATAAATAAATAATAATAAATAATAAATAACCTGCCCAGGGTCAGGGTGGATGGGTGGGAGGGGGGTTAACACCGTCACTCACCTGTACAGCAGCTGAGGGTGGGCTCTCTCCCCTCCGAGTGGGGCTGCTGCCCGTTCCTTCCAGGAAGCTGCTGGGTTGAGGATCGGGGTCCGCTCTTGGCGTGGGTCCGGCCCCTCGGCTCCTCCCCAGCAGGGTCCGGTCTAGGGTGAGTCGAGTCTGCCGGGCGGGCCTCCTCTTCCTCCTGGTGTTGTTCTCGGGCTGCTGGCATGGAGCCAGACCCCCTTCGCTGTCCTCTGACCCGGAGCCCCAAGCGCTCACAGGGCTCCGGCGGGTCCTTTTACGAGACCCCCCCGTGCTGCGCGCCAAGTCGTCCTCCAGCCAGTCGTCCCCCACATACTCGTCCACCGGGATCAGGGCCGACCTGGGGGGTCCCTTGTGGCGCTCAGGGCTCGGAGGGGGGCGGAGGGCGGCGCTGCCCACCCCAAGCATGGCGGCCTGGTAGTCCGCAGGGGGCTTTGGCAGCACCGCCTCTTCTGCCAGGGTCTGCTCCAGCCACCGCGGCTTCTTTTTCACTGGCCGCAGTGGGGCCATGCAGTCCTCTTCCGCCTCTGGAGGGCGCTGCTGCCGGGTGCCCGGGAGATTCGGAGGGGGGCTCAGAGAAGGGGGCGGCTGGGACTCGGAGGGCTCTGCGTCGAAGAGCTGGCTGGGGGTCTCTCCTCGGGGAGGGGGAGGCCGGGAACCTGCAAAGGAGTTGGAGGCGTCTGGACTTCCACTCCCATAATTCCCTCAAGCCAGTACATGCTCTCTGGGGAATTCTGGGAATTGGAGTCCCCAGGCCTTCAAGTGGCCAAGGGTTTGGAGAGGCCTTGTTAGTACTATGTATATAACTAGTTAGGTTTGGCAGTACAGTGATCCCTCGATCTTCGCGATCTCGATCTTCGCGAAACGCTATATCACGATTTTTCAAAAAATAATAATTAAAAAATACTCCACGGTTTTCCCCATCTGATGACGTCATACGTCATCACCAAGAGTCACTTCTCTCTCCCTTTCTCTTCCTTTTTCTCTATCCTTTCTACCTCTTACTCTTTCTTTCTCTCCCTTCTTCATTCAATTTTCTCTCCCTCCCTGTGCCTGCCCTGCACCACCCAACAGGGACGGACAGCCCCTGATCGTCGGTTCGTCGCCCCCCCCCCCCCCACAGAGGGAGATCGGGCTGCGAGGGCAGTGGATCCGCGTCCCCAGCCACCGGCTTGGATTCCCCTCCCGGCGGCATTGGGCTGCCCTGCATCACTCACGCACTCGACTGCGGTGGCTGCTTTGGCAGGGAAGGAGGAGTTTGGGGAGAAGATGAAGGCAGCGGGCAGCGGCTGAGGCGAAGCGAGGCGAAGGCGGCGAATCCACCTCCCCAGATCGGGCTGGTGGGGGCGGCAGCCACCGGAGGGAGATCAGGCTGGTGGGGGCGGCGAATCCACCTCCCCAGCCGGGAGCGGCCGGCCGAGCAAACGGGAGAGCGGCGAGTGAGTGAGCGGCCGGCCGGGCAGGCGGGCGAACGGCGGGCAAGCGGGTGCTGGGGGGGCGGGGGCAGCCGACATTGAAAGCAACGTGTCGGCTTCCGAACTTTCGTCGCTCCCCGGCTCCACCATCTGCGCATGCACGGCCATGGAAAAAAAAGGGCGCACATGCGCAGATGGTGTTTTTACTTCCGCACCACTATATCGCGAAAAATCGATTATCGCGAGGGGTCTTGGAACGGAACCCTCGCGATAATTGAGAGATCACTGTATATAAAACCAACCAACAATGTACAGTGATACCTTGTCTTACAAACTTAATTGGTTCCGGGACGAGGTTCTTAAGGTGAAAAGTTTGTAAGACGAAACAATGTTTCCCATAGGAATCAATGGAAAAGCGATTAATGTGTGCAAGCCCAAAATTCACCCCTTTTGCCTCGAAACCCCACCTCTGGACCTCTGTGTTTTTGTGATGCTGCGATTTCACTGAGGTTCCCCTCGCTGGGAAACCCCACCTCCGGACTTCTGTTGCTAGCGAAGCGCCCGTTTTTGCACTGCTGGGATTCCCCTGCAGCATCACAAAAACACAGAAGTCTGGAGGTGGGGTTTCCCATGGAGGGGAGCCTCAGGGGAATCCCAGCAGCGCAAAAATGGGTGCTTCGCTGGCAACGGAAGTCCGGAGGCGGGGCATCCCAGCAGCGGCGGTGGGTTTGTAAGGTGAAAATAGTTTGTAAGAAGAGGCAAAAAAATATTAAACCCCGGGTTTGTATCTCGAAAAGTTTGTATGACGAGGCGTTTGTAAGATGAGGTATCACTGTACGACAAACCCCTTCCTAGTCTTTGGAGTCCTCTGCGCTTGGTTGCTTTCTTCCAGGCATTTCATTAACTAGCTAACATCGTCAGCAGTGTCTTTCCTCCGTCCCTCCTTCTCTTTCTTTCTTTCTTTCTTTCTTTCTTTCCTTCTCTTTCTTTTTCTTCTTTCCTTCCTTCCCTTTCTCTCTCTCTCTTTCACCCTCCCTCCCCATTTTCATTTCCTTCCTTCCCTCCTTCCTCATACATCCATCTTGTTAGTACTATATACATAACTAGTTGGGTTTGGCAATATGTAAAACAAACCAATAATGTATGCTTTCATGTATTGGAACACTATTGCTTTAAGAGCTAGTGTCACGGATGACCACAAGAGGGAGCCAGAGGCACAAGTCTTTCTCTATTCATTGCTATTTCTGTTTTGTCTTTGCGACTCTGCTGTAGTAAGAACCGTGTGTTCGAATGATGGTTTATGCATTTGTAAGTTGAACTAGTAAGACGTATAAGCAGTGGTTCTCAACCTTTCTAATGCCGCAACCTCTTAATACAGTTCCTCATGTTGTGGTGACCCCCAACCATAAGTCTAGTGCCAATTCTCCCAACAGAGCTTGAAGCTGATTGGCAGGAAGGTCAGAGGGACACCCCCACTGTCAACACCTGATTGGTCGGTTTGTAAAAATATGTTCCAAGGTGCCAGAATAGAAGCCTTAATTCCCAACTCCATGGGGAATTTGTCTTCCCCCCCCCCCAGGGTCTTAGGTGACCCCTATGAAACGGTCCTTTGACCCCCAAAGGGGTCCCGACCTCCAGGTTGAGAACCACTGACTTATAGTATTGTATATGTATTGACTGATTCAACTGTGTATGACTAGGACTGTTCTTGACTAAGGTATTTGCCGAAGTAAATAATATTTTATATACTGAATGTATCTGAATTGTATTACTGAATTATTACTCGTATCTCTGGGCTGTCAGCTGGATATCTGCTAGGCCTCCACGTTTCCTCTGTGTACGAGTATCTTTGACTACTCAGAGGTTACTCTGAACACTCCTCAACACTTAACATCCCTGATGTAAAAGGAAGCAGACAAAGAGATTGAGACGACAACTCACTACGAGTTCTCCCAAGCAGGTTGGTCCTGCTCCTCTTCCTCAGATCGTGTCCCACCCCCCCAACCACACCCCTGGGGGGTATGGCTGGCTCCGGGCCTGGAGCAACCCCCTGCCCACCCTCAGTAGCAGGTTGCAGCCGGTACGGAGCAATACGGTGTCCTAGTGACGAAATATGAGCTGTGTGCACACTAAAGCTGACCGGGGGCAGGCGGGCGCATTGGCAAGAGATTTGCCTTCTGCACATGCGCCGGAACCGAAACCTTGTGAGGATGCGCATGCGAGAGAGATTCAATTATTTTTGCCATGCATGCGTGGAAGCAGAAGTACCGGCAAACATCACCAAAATCTCACTTGCGCATGCGTCCTGACACGAGGTTTGGCTTCTGGTGAATGCGCAGAAACTGAATCTCGCACTGATGCGCGTGTGCCCGCCTGCCGGATATAAGCATGCCCGCACCGGTTGTGTTCCTTGCGCCAGTGCTGGCGAGCCCTTGCCTGCCCACCCTCCTCTTGGGGGGCGGCCTCACCTTGCTGCGCCAGGGTTTTCCGAAGCAGGCCCTCCATGGCTCGGCAGCGCTGTCGGGTCTCGTGGTCCAGGTCCTTCCCGTAGAGCTGCATCCAGGCTTGGAGGGTCCCCAGGGGGCTCAGGCCCTGCAGGAGGAGGAGGAGGAAGCCCCAGCCCAAGAAGTGACACCTGCCCCCTGCATCCCGCAGACAACACCCCAGCCCCACATAAGGGGCCTCCCTCCCTTCCTTCCCCACCAGATTCGGAGGGCATCGGCCTGCCCAAAGGTGGAACGCATCCCCCGCGAAAGTCAAGGGGACACTGTAATATGCAGAAGAAGAGTCTCCAGACAATGGAGTCCACATTTTCTCCAGACCTCTGGCCGTTCTCAACCTCTCAAATGAAGCCACGCCACTCCTGCCTGACCTACCCATGCCTCCCACCCATGCGCAACCTCTCTCCCCAAAGCCTCCAGGGTCTCCTCACCTTGGCGTTGCGCAGCACCACCGACGCGCCTCTCTGGATCAGGAGCTCAGCCACGTCAAAGTGCCCACAGTTCAGGGCATCGTGCAGCGGGGTGATGCCCTCACAGCCCGGCCCACCAGGATCGTCGATGGTGGCGCCGTGGTCCAAGAGCAGGCGGACGGTCTCTGGGGGATGGAAGGAGGTCACGTCCAACATTGTCCTCCGTACGGAATAACAGAGTTGGAAGGGACCTTGGAGCCGGGGTGGCACAGTGGTTAGAGTGCAGTCCTGCAGGTTCCTTCAGCTGACAGCTAGATGGTAGTTCAGTTCAAATCTCACCACCGGCTCAAGGTGGACTCAGCCTTCCGTTCTTCCCAGGTGGGTCAAATGCCCCCAGATTGTTGGGGGCAAGAGGCTGACTCTGTAAACTGCTTAGAGAGGGCTGGAAAAGCACTAGAAAGTGGTAGATAAGTCTAAATAAGAAAGAAAGAAAGAGAGAGAGAGAGAGGGAAGAAAGACAGAGAAGGAAGGAAGGAAAGAAAGAGACAGAGAGAAGGAGGAGGGAGGGAGGAAGGAAAGAAAGAAAGAAAGAGAGGGAAGAAAGACAGAGGAGGAAGGAAGGAAAGAAAGAGACAGAGAGAAGGAGGAGGGAGGGAGGAAAGAAAGAAAGAGAGAGAGAGAGGGAAGAAAGAAAGAAAGAAAGAGAGAGGGGGAAAGAAAGACAGAGAGGAGGAAGGAAGGAAGGAAAGAGACAGAGAGAAGAAGGAGGAGGGAGGGAGGGAGGGAGGAAGGAAGGGAGGAAGGAAGGAAGGAAGGAAGGAAGGAAGGAAGGAAGGAAGGAAGGAAGGAAGGAAGGAAGGAAGGGAGCCAGGGTGGTTAGAGTGCAGCACTGCAGGCTCCTTCAGTTAATTGCTAGCTGTAGTTCAGCAGGTCAAATCTCCCCTTAATTCTCGGTTGCTTCTCCCCTTGATTAGTTTATTTATTTATTTTATTTATTAAATTTGCAGGCCGCTCTTCTCCTCGCGGACTCAGGATCGTCTGCTTGTTGCCCTTCCTCTCTTCAGGGGCTTTGGAGAACAGGTGGAGCCCCTCATCTCTGGCCGTGGGCAGGGCCCAGACCGCCCAGTTCTCAGTCCCCACTTACCCAGGTGGCCGTGGTTGCAGGCCTCGTGAAGGGGGGTCCATCCACAATAGTCCCGGGGGTTTACAGGATGCGCCTGGCACAGGGAGAAGAAAGGGAAGGCTGGAGATTTGGGCTGTAAAAGGAACATTTTTAAATCCCATCCCAGTTTCCATCGATCGCTCCCCTCTTCTCGTAGGATGTAATTTCCTTTCTCCTCCTAGGATGGAGCCCCAGTTCTGACTCCCTTGTAAGCAGGAAGGGAAAGAGGAACCTCTGCAGAAATTTCACTGCCTCCCTTCTGAATATTAACTCTAAATCAGGGCTCTCCAACTTTGGGAACTTAAAAGACTTCAACTCCCAGAATTCCCCAACCAGCTTAGAGTTCGAAGTCCACATCTTATAAGTTGCCAGGCTGCACAATCCCTTTGGCTGTCCCGGTCCAGCCCGCCTGAGATCAACTGGAAATTAGAAAATAGGAGAGAGAGAGAGAGACAGAGATAGAAAGATAGATGGATAGATTAAAACAGTGATTTTCAACCTTTTTTGAGCTGCGGCACATTTTTTACATATACAAAATCATGGGGCACATTGAGCAGAGGGGGAGTGGGGGGGGCTAAAAAAGTTTGGACAAAAAAAATCTCTCTCTCTCTCTTCCTCCCTTTCGTTCTATTTCTCTCCCTCTTTCTCTCTTTCCCTTCCTTCCACTCTCTCTCCATCCCTCTTTCTTTCTTTCTCCCTTCTTTCCTCTCTTTTTTGCTCTCTTTCTATCTCCCCCTCCTTCCCTGCCTTTCTCTCTCTCTCTCTTGCTTTCTTTCTCTCTCTCTTTCTCTCTCTCTTCCTCCCTTTCACTCTATTTCTCTCCCTCTTTCTCTCTTTCCCTTCCTTCGTATCTCTCTCCATCCCTCTTTCTTTCTCTCTTCCTTCCTTCCTCTCTTTTTTGCTCTCTTTCTATCACTCCCTCCTTCCCTGCCTTTCTTTCTCTCTCTCTCTCTCTTGCTTTCTTTCTCTCTCTTTCTCTTTCTCTCTTTCTCTCTCTCTTGCTTTCTTTCTTTCTCTCTCTTTCTCTTTCTCTCTCTCTTTCTCTCTCTCTTGCTTTCTTTCTCTTTCTTGCTGAGCTTCGCGGCACACCTGACCATGTCTCGTGGCACACTAGTGTGCCACGGCACACTGGTTGAAAAACACTGGATTAAAAGATAGGTAGATAGATTAGGTAGATAGATATGGATAGATGATATATATATAAATAGATAGATAGATGGATGGATGGATGATAAATATAAATAATAGATAAATAGAGATGGATGATAGAAATAAGTAGGTATATAGGTATATACAGTAATACCTCGTCTTACGAACTTAATTGGTTCCGGAAGTAGGTTCGTAAGGCGAAAAGTTCGTAAGACGAAACATTGTTTCCGATAGGAAACAATGTAAAGGCGATTAATGCGTGCAAAGGGGGGGGGACCGCAAAATGGCGCTCCGTCGGGTGCCGCCGCCCAGCTGTCACCTTTTAAAACAGCCGGGGGGCTTCTCAGCATTCTCCCGAACGCCAAACCCGGAAGTTCGGGTTCAGGTTGCGGAGGCTGCCGAGAAGCGCCCGGCTGTTTCAGAAGGTTACAGCCGGGCGGCGGCACCCGGCGGAGCGCCGTTTTTGTGATTGGCGGTGGCGTTTTCGGCCGATCTAGAGGCTGGAAAGGAGATGGGGAATCCCAATAGGGAATTCCATGGGCGGAGCTTTGACGTCACAAAGACGTCCTTCCTTGATTCGGGTTTGGGAGGCCGCCGAGAAGCGCCGCCGCCCGGCTGTAACCTTCTGAAACAGCCAGGCGCTTCTCGGTGGCCTCTGGAACCCGAACCCGAACTTCCAACTGTTTCAGAAGGTGACAGCCGGGCGGCGGCGCTTCTCGGCGGCCTCCCAAACCCAAACCCGAAAAGTTCGGGTTCAGGTTCAGGAGAACGCTGAGAAGCCCCCCCCTCCCCCCCCGGCTGTTTTAAAAGGTGACAGCCAGACGGCGGCACCCAGCGAAGCACCATTTTGTGATCTGCGGTGGGTTCGTAAGCCGAAAAAAGTTCTTAAGAGGCAAAAAATTTCCAAACCCCCGGTTCGTATCACGAGGTACCACTGTATATAGATAGATGATAGATAGATAGATAGATAGATAGATAGATAGATAGATAGATAGATAGATAGATAGAAATACATATATACATAACCTTGTCAATTTTAACTGTGGGCACACTGGCACATATAAAATTGTTGGCTGCTCTCAAATGTGTGTGCATACGTACATAAACCTAAATAAACTGGTGGCCGAATAAAGTTCAGCCCTTCGATTCGCTCCCCCACAACAGTCCTGGGTTCTGTTTTCCCTGGGGGAAAAACAAAGAACTGACCTTCTCCAGGAAATACCGGACTTGGCGCAGATTCCCTTCGATGCAGGCGCGGTGCAGCAGGGTCTCGCCCTTGTCGTTGCGCTGGTTCCACTGAGGAAAGGAAGAGCCGTGTGTATCCTTTCCATGGGGGGAAAAACACAAGCACCCACCCGCCATGCCTGCCCAAAGCCCGGGAGGGGGGGTGTCAAAGAAGTGCCCCACTGTAAGAGGAGGGAAAGCGGAGAACGTGGGGCGGAGTGAAACAAGGAATCAGCCCAGAATCCTTACGTGGTCACAACCTCCCTTGAATTCTGTTCACTCTTTTATAATAATAATAATAATAATAATAATAATAATAATAATAATAATAATAATCTCTACTATTTACATTAAAAAGAACCATAAAAACAGAACAAAACACAACATACAAAAACATATACACACATAGAAAAGTACTGTATTTTTCAGAGTATAAGACGCACCTTCTTCCTCCCTAAAAGAGGCTGATAATTTGGGTGCATTTTATACTTTGAATGTAGCTGTTTTTCAGCCCTAACTAGTTGCTAATGATCTTCCCAGCTCTGACCTTGCAGGCTCTTTCACTGTTACTCTCTGCAAAGAAGAATGTTTTCCAAGCCCTGAGTCTTTGCAGGGTTTTTCTCATTGCTTTAACTTGCTACAAATAAGTTTCTTTCCAGCCCTAACAATGTTCCCAGCTCTTACCCTCTTGCAAGCTCTTTCACTGTTGCTCTCTGCAAAGAATGTTTTCCAAGCCTTAAGTCCTTACAGGTTTTTTTTTTCATTGCTCTACTTGTGACAAATGTTTCTTTCCAGGTGCTAACAATGTTCCCAGCTCTTACTGGCTTGCAAGCTCTTTCATTGTTACTCTCTCAGAATAAGGTTTTTTTAAAGCCCTTAACCAAGGGATAAAATAATGTGCCGAAACCGACCAGACTAAGGACGCTGGTCAGATGAATACCTGGGAAGCTGATTCTTTTCCCTATTTTCCTTTCCAAACCTTATTTGGAAAGAGTAACAGTGAAAGAGCTTGCAAGCCAGTCAGAGCTGGGAACATCATTAGCACCTGGAACAAAACATTGGAGCAAATAGAGCAATGAGAAAAACCCTGCAAAGACTTAGGGCTTGGAAAACATTCTTCTTTGCAGAGAGTAACAGTGAAAGAGCCTGCAAGGGAAGAGCTGGGAAGATCATTAGCACCTAGTTAGGGATGGGGGGGGGAGCTACATTGAGAGTATAAGATGCACCTGAATTTTCAGACTCTTTTTAGGGAGAAAAAATGTGTGTCTTATACTCCCAAAAATAGGGTATTTTTTTTCTTATTCACCTGTCAGAGATAGATAAGAAGCAACAGAATTCAAGGGAGGTTGTGACCATGTAAGGATTCTGGGCTGATTCCTTGTTTGACTCCGCCCCAAGTTCCCCGCCTTCCTTTCTCTTACAGGTGTTTGCTGCTCAGAGACCTGTTGAGTGATAAGCCAGCTTAATTAGACCTTCACCTGCAGCGGGGGGGGGGATCTTTCGCACCTGACGCCCACCCCGCCTAGCCACAGCTTCTGGGCTGACCTTGCTGATTCTGCGACGTCCGGGGACCGTTTTGCCGTAGCCTTCCATGTCCTCCTCTTCGCCTGGGAGAGACAGAAGGGGGTCAGAGGAAGCATCGGGGGCTGCGAGGCCAAGACCCTCTCTGACCCCCTGCAAATTCCGCTCTACCTAATGTCCTTGTCCAGGGGCGGATGGCCATTACAACTGCTATACAACTTCGTGCACAGCTTCAGTTATCTTGCATGCGCACATCATCAGCGTGCTTTTGCTTTTGTGCGTGGTTTTTTGTAACCACAAAAGGGGAGGGGAGGGGAGGGAAGGGAGGAAAAAAAGGAAAGAAGGGAAAGGAGGAAGGGAAAAGGGGAAGGGAAATTGGAAGGGAAAGAAAAGAAGGGGGAAAGGGAAACAAAGATGATAAAAAGGCAGAAAGGGAAAGAAAGAATGAAAGCAAGAAAGAAAAGGAGGAGGAGGAGGGAAGGAAGGAAGCATAGATCTTAGGATGGATCTATATTTATCCCAGGCATGTTTAAATTCAGTGACTGTGGATTGACCAACCACGTCTGCTTGAAGTTTGTTCCAAGGATCTACTACTCTTTCAGCCAAATAATATTTTCTCACGTTGCTTTTGATCTTTCCCCCAATTAACTTCAGATTGTGCCCCCTTCTTCTTGTGTTCACTTTCCTATTAAAAACACTTCCCTCCTGGACCTTATTTAACCCTTTGACATATTTAAATGTTTCGATCATGTCCCCCCTTTCCCTTCTGTCCTCCAGACTCTACAGATGGAGCCCATGAAGTCTTTCCTGATACGTTTTATGCTTCAGACCTTCCACCATTTTTGTAGCCCGTCTTTGGACCCGTTCAATCTGATCCATCTCTTTTCATACGTGAGGTCTCCAGATTTAGCCCCTTGTCTTCTCCCACATTACACCCCTGATGCTCACCACTGTCGGAGAGCTCAGAGTCGCTGGCCTCCACGGCCTGGCTGTTGTGCACCTCCTCTTCCTCGCTGCTCTCCCCATCCAAGTGACGGTCCTGGGATGTGCCGAGCGCCTGCAGACGGGATGACGTCTCCGCCATAACCGCCGGTGGGCAGCCGCATCTCTGCTGGGAGGCTTGGAGATGCCGTAGAATCTGCAGCTGGCAAAGAGATTATCGGTGTGATCATCATTTGGGAGGACAACTGTCAATCTTGAGCCAAGTGAAAAACAAAAGTATACAGTAGCATTCTATGAGCGTGGCCCCTTTAAGACTTCAACTCCCAGAATTGCATAGAAGAAAATAATAATAATAACAACAGAGTTGGAAGGGACCTTCGAGGTCTTCTAGTCCAACCCCCTGCATAGGCAGTTAACACTACACTACTTCAGACACCTGTTTAAAACTTGCAGTGTTGGGGCATTCACGACTTCTGGCGGCAGGCTGTTCCACTGGTTAATTGTTCTGACTGTCAGGAAATTTAGTTCTGAAATTTAGTTTGCTTCTCTCCTTGTTTAGTTTCCACCCATTGCTTCTTGTTCTACCCTCAGGTGTTTTGGAGAATAGCTTGACTCCCTCTTCTTTGTGGCAACCCCTGAGATACTGGAAGGCTGCTATCCTGTCTCCCCTGGTCCTTCTTTTCATCAAATTAGACATTTACCCAATTCCTGCAACCGTTCTTCATATGTTTTAGCCTCCAGTCCCCTCATCCTCTTTGTTGCTCTTCTCTGCACTTTCTAGAGTCTCAATATCTTTTTTATATTATGTATTTTATATTATTTTTGCCTTATGCATTATAACCTCTCAATTATAACAACAACAGAGTTGGAAGGGACCTTGGAGGTCTTCTAGTCCAACCCCCTGCTTAGGCAGGAAACCCTACACTAGTTCAGACAAATGGTTATCCAACATTATCTTAAAAACTTCCAGTGTTGCAGCATTCACACATTCTGGAGGCAATTTCTGTTCCACTGGTCAACCGCTCTGACTGTCAGGAAATCCCTCCTTAGTTCTAAGTCGTTTCTCTCCTTGTTTAGTTTCCACCCATTGCTTCTTGTTCTACCATCAGGTGCTTTGGAGAATAGTTTTACTCCCTGTTCTTTGTGGCAACCCCTGAAATACTGGAAGGCTGCTATCACATCTCCCCTGATCCTTGTGTTCATTAAACCAGCCATGCCCAGTTCCTGCAACCGTTCTTCGTATGTTTTAGCCTCCAGTCCCATCTAATCATTTGCTGGCTGGGGAATTCTGGGAGTTGAAGTCCACCAGTCTTTTTGTTGTTATATATTTTTTGGATATTAAACATAAACATTCAACGTCTATATGAACAATGTGTTGTCTAGAGTAGAATTAGAGTACAAAATTTCCTGACAGCTAAAACAATTGATCAGTGGAACACCTTGCCACCAGAAGTTGTCAATGTTCCAACATTAGAAGTTTTTAAGCAGATGTTGGGTAACTATTTATCTGAAGTGGTGTAGGGTTTCCTGCCTAAGCAGGGGGGTTGGACTGGAAGACCTCCAAGGTCCCTTCCAACTCTGTTGTTGTTATAATTGAGAGGTTATAATGCATAAGGCAAAAATAATATAAAATACCTAATATATAATGGATGTGGAGACTCTAGAAAGAGTGCAGAGAAGAGCAACAAAAAAGACTAGAGGACTGGAGGCTAAAACCTATGAAGAACGGTTGCAGGAACTGAACATGGCTAGTTTAATGAAAAGAAGGACCAGGGGAGACAGGATAGCAGCCTCCCAATATCTCAGGGATTGCCACAAAGAAGAGGGAGTCAGGCTATTCTCCAAAACACCTGAGGGTAGAACAAGAAGCAATGAGTGGAAACTAAACAAGGAGAGAAGCAACTTAGAACTAAGGAGAAAATTCCTGACAGTGAAAACAATTAACCAGTGGAACAGCTTGCCTCCAGAAGTTGTGAATGCCCCAACACTGGAAGTTTTTAAGAGGATGTTGGATAACCATCTGTCTGAAGTGGTGTATGGTCTCCTGCCTACAGGGGGTTGGACTAGAAGACCTCCAAGGCCCCTTCCAACTCTGTTGTTATTTTTTTTTTTTAAACCATAAAACCCCACCAACCCTACTCACCTCCAGCGTGTGGCTGCTGGCCTTTTGTGCAGCCTGCAGAGCAGCTTGGAAACAGGGCTCCACCTCCAGGTAGCTCTTGCCAGCCTCCTCCTTGGCCAGGGCGATGTTCAGCCAGGTCTTGCCCTCCTGACACATGGGCAGAACAGACCAGGCTTAATAGCCACAGCTCTTGCGACAAATACAATACATTGTCCCACAGCACTTTTACAACCCACTCTGAGCGGGTGACAGGGTCAGCCAATTTCCCCCAACCATCTGGGTCCTCCTCGTTTGGATGGAAGGCCGAACTGATGGCAGTTAGCAGAATTAGCCTGCAATACTGCATTCTGACCACTGTGCCACCATGCCCTCCCTCCCTTCCTTCCCATTCCAATCTCCTTCCTTCCTTCCTTCTTTCCTTCCCTCCCTCACTTCCTTCCTCCCTTCCCATTCCAATCTCCTTCCTTCTTTCCTTTTCTTTCCTTCCTTTCCTTCCCTCCCTCACTTCCTCCCTTCCCATTCCAATCTCCTTCCTTCCTTCTTTCCTTCCTTTCCTTCCCTCCCTCACTTCCTTTCTTCCTCCCTTCTAATCTCCTCCCTTCCTCCTTTCCTTTCCTTTCCTTCCTTCCCTCCCTCCTTCCTTTCCTTCCTTCTTCGCAGAGAGAAACAATGAAAGAGCTTGCAAGCCGGTAAGAGCTGGGAACATTGTTAGCACATGGTTAGGGCTGGAAAGAAATTTACTCAGAGCAAGTGAGAGCAATGAAAAACCCTTGCAAACACTTAGAGCTTTGAAAACATTCTTTGCAGAGAGAAACTAAAAGCTGGGAAGATCGTTAGCAGCTAGTTAGGGCTGAAAAAAGGCTATGTTCAGAGTATAAGACGCACCCAAATTATCAGCCTCTTTTAGGGAGGAAAAAGGTGCATTTTATACTCCCGAAAATACGGTATGTTCCAAGGCGCCAGAATGGAAGCTTTAGTTCCCAGCACCATGGGGAACATGTCTTTTCCCAGGGTCTTAGGCGACCCCTATGAAGCGGTCATTCGACCCCAAAGGCGTCCCGACTCCCAGGTTGAGAACCACTGCTTTAAACAGTCTTTTCGCTCCAACCTTGGGCCCTTTAAGACTTGTGGACTCCAATTCCCAGAACCTCTCAGCCAGCGCATGGAATTGAAGCCCACAAGTCTCAAAGTGCCAAACATTGGAGATCCCCCATGTCAGCTCACATTCTCCTTCCGCGATGCTACTGTCTCTTCCCATCATCTCCCGTTACCTCCAGGGGGTTCCCACGACGCAGGGCTAGTTCCGCCTGGTAATGCTGCACCGCCTGGTCATGGTCCTTGAGGTCCCCAAAGGTGGCCGCCAAAGAGACGTGAATCACTGCCAATTCCTGCTCCGTCCGCCCCAAGGCCTTGGCGTGGCTCAGCTGAAAAAAATGCCCATAGAAACATATCTCCGGGACCACCTTCTGCCACACGAATCCCAGAGGCCGGTTAGGTCCCACTGAGTTGGCCTTCTCCGGGTCCCGTCGACTAAACAATGTCGTCTGGCGGGACCCAGGAGAAGAGCCTTCTCTGTGACAGCCCCGACCCTCTGGAACCAGCTCCCCCAGGAGATCAGAACTGCCCCCACCCGCCTTGCCTTTCATAAAGTTCTTAAGATCCATCTCTGCCGTCAGGCATGGGGGAACTGAGACAACTCCCCCGGGCCTATACAGTTTATACATGGTATGTTTGTGTGTATGTTTGCTTTTAATAATGGGGTTTTTAGTGTTTTTTAAATTATTAGATTTGTTCTTACATTGTCTTTGTTATTGCTGTGAGCCGGCCCAAGTCTACGGAGAGGGGCGGCATACAAATCTAATTAATAATAAAATAATAATAATAATAATAATAATAATAATAATAATAATAATAATAAAAAATAATAATAATAATAATAATAAAATAATAATAATAATAGAAGATTGATGGCAGAAAAAGACCCTCTGGTCCATCTAGTCTGCCCTTAAACTATTTCCTGTATTCTATCTTAGGATGGATCTATGTTGATCCCAGGCATGTTTACATTCAGTTCCTGTGGATTTACCAACCACGTCTGCTGGAAGTTTGTTCCAAGGATCTACTTCTTTCAGTCAAATAATATTTTCTCACGTTGCTTCTGATCATTCCCCCAACTAATTTCAGATTGTGGCCCCTTGTTTTTGTCTTCACTTTCCTATTAAAAACACTTCCCTCCTGAACCTTATTTAACCCTTTAACATATTTAAATGCTTCAATCATCCTTTCCCTTCTGTCCTCCAGACTAGACAGATGGAGTTCACAAAGTCTTTCCTGATACCTTTTATGCTTAAGACCTTCCACCATTTCTGTGCCCATCCTTTAGAGTTCTGGATATCTTCTAGAAAAAGACCTAAATTTTGTATCAGCCGGGCTCCCATCCCTCTGCCCAACCAAGGGGCCAAGATTTCATAATGACTTTTTAATATCAACAGTAGAGACCTTCAAATTTCTAGGTTCTATCATATCTCAAGATGTAAAATGGTCACCTAACATCAAAAACATCATCAAAAAAGCACAACAAAGAAGGTTCTTTCTGCGCCAGCTCAGGAAGCTCAAACTGCCCAAGGAGCTGCTGGTCCAGTTCTACAGAGGAATCATTGAGTCTGTCATCTGCTCCTCTGGTTTGGTGTTGCAACCCAACAAGACCGACACGGACTTCAGAGGAGAATCAGAACTGCCTTCCATTGAGGACCTGTAGACTGCACGAGTCCAAAAGAGGGCGGGGAAAATATTGACTGACCCTTCGCATCCTGGACACAAACTGTTTCAACTCCCACCCTCAAAACGTCCTACAGAGCACTGCACACCAAAGACAACTAGACACAAGGAGTTTTTTCCCAAACGCCATCACTCTGCTAAACAAATAATTCCCTCAACACTGTCAAACTATTTACTAAGTCTGCATTACTATTACTCCTAGTTTTTTCTCATCATTCCTATCACTCATTTCCTCCCATTTATGACTGTATGACTGTAATTCAAATTACACACAAATTACTGAATTTAACTCAAATTACTCGCAAATTACTGAAAACCCACCTATGACGCTAGGCTTGGGGGACGTAACTGACCCTTAGCTGTTTCATTTTATGTTTGGTTTAATTGGATGGTATGACTGTTTTATAATGGGTTTTATAACTGTTTTTAATATTAGATTTGTGCTTTGTATTTTTGTTGTGAGTCGCCCTGAGCTTTGGAGAGGGGCAGGATACAAGTCAAACAAACAAACAAACAAACAAACCAACAAACAAACTTGTTGCTTGTATCCTTAAGATCTTTTAATATTGTTTCTTCATTGCTTAGGTGACCCCCATGACAATCATTGTACCACATGATTCTTGACAAAGGTCTCTTTTTCTTTTATGGACGCTGAGAGCATCTGCACCAAGACAAATTCCTTGTGTGTCCAATCCCACTTGGCCAATAAAGAATTCTATTCAATTCTATTCAAAATATTCATATTTATGGGACTGGTTTCTGCCTCATATGTCCCAGCGGCCGATTAGGTCGGACTGAGTCAGCCTGAAGCTCCGGTGCCAAAAGCAACACCAGGAAAGGTTGGCCATCCCTCTTCTAAGGAGTGACCGCCAGGCCCCAACTGGGAAGGCTGAGGGAGACTGGCCAGCTCAGGGGCAACTCCGAGGCTGACCGTCCCTCCAACCACCCAGAGAGAAGCAGCTGAGCTGAGGACCAGGATAAGGGGCAGCTGGCCACTTTATCTCCCGCCCGACGGTTCCTCCCCAGCCTTTGCCCCCCCGAACAGCCACACCCTACCTGCTTCTCGTAGGCCTCCGCAGCCCGCCGATACTCGCCCATCTTGCAGAAAAGATCCCCCAGTTGCTCGCAGAGTCCCAGGGCTGCCCTCAGGTCGCTGGCAGCCTCTGCTTCCTCCAGGGCTTCTTGCAAGCGGGTCACCTTCGTGGCTGCCAGGCGGGAAGAGTTCACGCCAGAGCGGTCAGAAACATAGAAGATTGACGGCAGAAAAAGCCCTCCTGGTCCATCTCGTCTGCCCTTCTATTAGTTCCTGCATTTTATCTTAGGATGGATCTATGTTTATCCAAGGCATGTTTCGATTCAGTCACTGTGGATTTACCAACCACATCTGCTGGAAGTTTGTTCCAAGCCTCTACTACTCTTTCAGTCAAATAATATTTTCTCACGTTGCTTCTGATCTTTCCCCCAACTAACCTCAGATTGTGTCCCCTTGTTCTTGGGTTCACTTTCCTATTAAAAACACTTCCCTCCTGAACCTTATTTAACCCTTTAACATATTTAAATGTTTTGATCATGTCCCCCCTTTTCCTTCTTTCCTGATACGTTTTATGCTTAAGACCTTCCACCATTTTTGTAGCCCGTCTTTGGACCCGTTCAATTTTGTCAATATCTTTTTGTAGGTGAGGTCTCCAGAACTGAACACAGTATTATTCCAAATGTGGTCTCACCAGCGCTCTATATAAGGGGATCACAATCTCCCTCTTCCTGCTTGTTATACCTCTAGCTATGCAGCCAAGCATCCTACTTGCTTTCCCTACTGCCCGACCACACTGCTCACCCATTTTGAGACTGTCAGAAATCACTACCCCTAAATCCTTTTCTTTTGAAGTATTTGCTAACACAGAACTGCCAATGCAATACTCCGATTGAGGATTCCTTTTCCCCAAGTGCATTATTTTACATTTGGAAACATTAAACTGCAGCTTCCATGGCTTTGTCAGGGGGCCCAGGGCAGCTTCTAACCCACTTGGCCAGAGCCCACAAGACACCAGCATTCACCGTAGCGCAGGTTGCGGGCAACACTGTCCCGCTGCTGAGGCTGCCAGGAGCCCAGGCGGTAGGCCTTCTTCAGGGAGCGTTTGGCCGCTACGAAATCCCCCAGGCCCAGCAGAACCTGCAGGCAACCAAGGTCAAAGGTCAGAGAGAATTCTGGGAGTTGAAGTCCACAAGTCTAGAAGTCAGTAATGTACTGCTGCCAACACAGCTGGGGGGACGATGACACAATGGGGGTAGTTTATGCACTATTTATTGAATACGTAATAGTTTCTGTATTATAATAATAATAATAATAATAATTATAATAATAATAATAATAATAAATAATCACTATAATCGTATTTCATCACCAGTCGGGCGCTTCCCAAGCACCTAGGACTGCGTGATGTAGCGGCGAATTATGTTTGCCGATCCCAGTAAAGCGGCATTTTGCAATTGACAGGTGGAGATTTTGTCAATTTTGGTGGTTTTCAAATGTCCGCTGAGATCCTTTGATCCAGTTGTTTCTTTAAAAAAACCACCAAAAATCTGCAAAATCTCACACCCACACGAATGTCCTCACATGAGATTTTGCTTTGTGCAAAATCTCGCACTGGTGCACACATGCACGTGTTGGGGAGACAGAGATCCGTGCGCATCTGCATTTTTCCTACCGGGACAGTGTATTGGACCGTCCATGCTGCCCCCCAACCCTGGTGGCAGGTGAGCCCTCCCCCCTTCTCCAGGTGACCTCTCTTACCTGGGCAATGCTGGCGTAACAGTCGCTCTCCATGTGCTTCTCCTTCATTTTGCAGGCGCATTCCCGGGCTCGCTCCAGGCAGCGCATGGCCTGCGAGTGCTCCTTCTCGCGCAGATGGATGTTCCCCAGGTTGAAGTAGGCTCGGAAGAGGTCTTCCGACAGGTGGGCCTGCCTAGGAGGCGGAAGAGGCAGTGGGCGCTGTGGCAACGCCCTGACGGAGGGGCCGAGGAGACCCCCACTGCCAGCAAAGAGCCCCCCAGCTTATATTCAGAGTTTTTATTTTTATTTTATTAATCGGATTTATATGCTGCCCCTCTGAGAACTCGGGGCGGCTTACAACACATAAAGAACAATGTACATCAAAATCCAATTAATTAAAGTTAAAAATCTAAAAAGCCTAAAATGTCAACCACGACATTTTATTATTTATACGCTGTTTTGTATTTTAATGTTTTATTATTGTTAGTACTATGCGTCAGCATTCCACACTGGGCTTATAACCAATGTTAGAATCCTTAACTTAGAAATGGAGTATACGTGGAGGGGGTGATTGTTCAACCAATAACCCAGACTAATATAAGTAGGGTGTAAATATTATTTACAATGTATACAATAGATTAATCAGCAAACAGTCAACTACATGTATATCCAAGTCAAGCAGTCATATACAAACCAGATATCAAACTATACAGTTCTATAGATACAGCAGCTAACCAATAATATTCCCCAATATTTAGCACACAGCAAGTATAGTTCCATATTAGCAGAGAGATCAGAGAGTTAGCATTGGCAAGAGCAATAGCAATAACCAACAACCAGAGAGCAACACATCTGACTCCCTTTTATGGCTAGTTGCAGCCCTGGCCCTTAAAGTAACATAGAAATATAGACGGCAGAAAAAGACCTCATGGCCCATCTAATCTGTCCTTATACTATTTCCTGTATTTTATCTTAGGATGGATCTATGTTTATCCCAGGCGTGGAAGTTTGTTCCAAGCATCTACTACTATTGCAGTCAAATAATATTTTCACACGTTGCTTCTGATCTTTCCCCCAACTGACCTCAGATTGTGTCCCCTTGTTCTTGTGTCCACTTTCCTATTAAAAACACTTCCCTCTTGAACCTAATTTAGCCCTTTAATATATTTAAATGTTTCGATCATGTCCCCCCTTTTCCTTTCGTCCTCCAGACTCTACAGATGGAGTTCATTGAGTCTTTCCTGATGCGTTTTATGCTTCAGACCTTCCACCATTTTAAGTCATAAGTCAAAAACTGCCTGTAAGAGAGTTGGAAGGGACCTTGGAGGTCTTCTAGTCCAACCCCCGAGCAGAGAGCCGCCCCCTGCAGCCTCCCGGCCACCCCGACCCACAGGGAGCTTCCCAAAGGTTGGACCAGGGAGGAGAGAGAGACCCCTTACTCGGAGAGGTAGATGCTCTTCTTGAAGTAGGAGGTGCGCATGGATGGGTTCTTCAAGCTGTCATAGATCAAGCCCAGGTTCAGGTAGAGCCGTGCCCGCATCTCGCTCCCCTCCCGCTGCGGCACCTGCCCTGGAAGGGGAGAATAGCATTGAGCATTAGCACTTAGACTTATATACCACTTGCCAGCGCTTTTACAGCCCCCTCTAAGCGGTTTACAGAGAGTCAGCCTCTTGTCTTCTTTGTCTCTTCCTTCCTTCCTTCCCTTTTTTTCTTTCTCTCACTGTCTCTCTCTCTCCCCCTCTTTCTTTCTAGTAATACTGTTGGCTTTAGAGTTATCTACTGCTTCCCAGCGCTTTCCAGACCCCTCTAAGCAGTTGACAGAATCAGCCTCTGGCTCCCAACAATCTGGGTCCTCATGTGACCAATCTTGGAATGATGGAAGGTTGAGTCAACCTGGAGCCTGGTGAGATTTGATCTGCCAAACTGCTGGCAGCCGGTGACCAGCAGAAGCAGCTTGCAGTACTGCACTCTAACCACTGCACCACCGAGGCTCTTATATAGGAAGGAAGGGAGGAAGGAAGGAAGGAAGGAAAAGGGAGGGAGGAAGGGAGGGAGGGAGGAAAGAAAGAAAGGAAAAAGGGAGGAAAAAGGAGGGGGGCAGGAGGAGGGGAGGAAGGAAGGACTAGCCATAGCAATAGCATTTACTTATATACTGCTTCAACCGAGGCTCTATAAGAAGGAAGGAAGGAAGGAAGAAAGGAAGGAAGGAAGAAGGGACGAAGAAGAGGAATGGAGGGAGGGAGGGAGGGAGGAGAGAGGGAGAAAGAAGGAGGGAGGCAGAGGGAGGGGAGGAAGGAAGGAATAGCAATAGCATATAGACTTATATACTGCTTCAACTGAGGCTCTATAAGAGGGAAGGAAGGAAGGAAGGAAAAAGGGAGGAAAGAAAAGGGAAGGAGGGAGGAAGAAGAGGAAGGGAGGAAGGAAGGAAGGCAGAGGGGAGGGAGGAAAAAGGAGGGAGGCAGAGGGAGGGGAGGGAAGAAGGAATAGCAATAGCATTTAGACTTATATACTCCTTCAACTGAAGTTCTAGAAACATAGAAGGTGCGTCTTATATTCCGAAAAACATGGTAAGTACGACCAATAAATAAATAAATAAATTTAAGGAGAAGAAATCTTGCTGTGGACCAGTCGCCTTCCACCCCAAACTCAGAAAGCCTCCAAGAAAGGAGGAACCTCTTCCATCCCCCACAGACCCCGTCCCACCTTCATCAGGGAAGGTACCAAGTCCCCTGGTTGTCCCGGGAGACCCTGCCCTGCCTCCCCCCCCTCCATCCCTGGTACCTTCCAGCTTCTCCTCCAGAATAGCCAAGCTCTTCATGAAGGCTCCCTCCGCCTCCTGCAGGGCCTCCCCCCGCTGGCCACTCTCCGCCATGAACATGTAGGTGCGGCCAATGGTGGCCCAAGCCCTCTGCTGCTCCACCGCGCTGGAGACGGTGCAGGCCAGTTCCAGATGGCGGCGCTGGTGCTGGGGAGAGAGACGGAGGAGGAGGAAGAGGAAGAGGCTGCACTCACACGATGCACGGGCCTTTGCAGTGCAATCCAAGTCAGTTTAATCCAGCTACAAACCAGAGATCGGAACAGTAGCAACAGAGCTGGGGTGGCGCAGCAGGTAGAGTGCTGTAGTGCAGGCTACTGAAGCTGACTGGAAATCTGTAGGTCAGCGGTTCAAATCTCATCACTGGCTCAAGCTTGACTCAGCCTTCCATCCTTCCGAGGTGGGTCAAATGAGGACCCGGATTGTGGGGGAAATATGCTGGATTTGTTAAAAAAGTGCTACTGCTAACATGTTGTAAGCCACCCTGAGTCTAAGGAGAAGGGTGGCATAAAAATCGAATAAATAAATAAAATAAATAAATAGCACAGTGCGTTTACAGCCTTCTCTAAGAGGTTGACAGAAGGATGGATGGATGGATGGATGGAAGGAGGGAGGGAAGAAAGGAAGGAAATAAGGAAAGAGAAAGAAGGAAGGAAGAGAAGGAAAACGAAGGAAGGAAGGAAAGAGAAAGAAGGAAGGAAGAGAAGGAAGGAAGGAAGGAAGGAAGGCTGAGTCAACCTTGAGCTGGTGGTGAGATTTGAACTGCTGAATTACAGCAAGCAGTCAGCCAAAGAAGCCTGCAGTGCTGCACACTAACCATTGTACCACTCGGCTCTGTCTATCTTCCTACCTACCTATCCAGCCATCCATATATCAATCTATCATCTTTCTATCTATCCATCCATCACCCATCTATCTATACGTCATCCATCTTCTATCTATCTTTGACCCACCTTGAAAGGATGAAAGGCTGACTCAACTTGAATCACAGTCTCTCTCTCTTGCTCTCTCTCTCTCTCTTTTCTTCCTTCCTTCCTTTTCTTGCAATAGCCTTTAGACTTATCTATCACTTCCTGGTGCTTTCCCAGCCCTCTCTAAGCAGTTAATGGACTCAGCCTCTTGCCCCCAACAATCTGGGGCCTCATTTGACCCACCTGGGAAGGAGGGGAGGCTGAGTCAACTTTGAGCTGGTCGTGATATTTGAACTGCTGAACTACAGCTAGCAATCAACTGAAGGAGCCTGCAGTGCTGCACTCTAACCACTGAGCCCCCCCCCCCCGGCTCTATCTATAATGTATCTATCTACCTACCAATCCATCCATCATCCATCTATCTACCTATCCATCATTTATTTATCCATCCATCCATCATACTTGGCCAATCAATAATATTCTCTTCCCTTTTCTTCTCTTCCCTTCTGCATTCTGTTCTGCTTCTACTCTACTCTACTCTACTCTATTCTCTATTCTATTCCATCCCATTTTCTATCCTATTCTATTTTCATAGAAACATAGAAGTCTGACGGCAGAAAAAGACCTCCTGGTCCATCTAGTCTGCCCTAATACTATTTCCTGTATTTTATCTTACAATGGATATGTGTTTATCCCAGGCATGTTTACATTCAGTTACTGTGGATTTATCTACCACGTCTGCTGGAAGTTTGTTCCAAGGATCTACTACTCTTTCAGGAAAATAATACTTTCTCATGTTGCTTTTGATCTTTCCCCCAACTAACTTCAGATTGTGTCCCCTTGTTCTTGTGTTCACTTTCCTATTAAAAACACTTCCCTCCTGAACCTTATTGAACCCTTGAACATATTTACATGTTTCGATCATGTCCCCCCTTTTCCTTCTGTCCTCCAGACTATACAGATTGAGTTCATGAAGTCTCTCCTGATACCTTTTATGCTTAAGACCTTCCACCATTCTTGTAGCCCGTCTTTGGACCCCTTCAATTTTGTCAATATATTTTTTTAATATTCTCTTCCCTTTTCTTCTCTTCTCTTCCCTTCTGCATTCTGTTCTGCTTCTACTCTACTCTATTCTCTATTCCTATTCTATTCCATCCCATTTTCTATTCTATTTTCTGCTCTGCATTCCATCCCATCCTTATAGTCCGTTCTACAGCCGCCCAGAGTCGTCTGCTGAGATGGGAGGCAGCAGAAACCAGATCAATCCATAAGCAAACAAATGGATAAATAAATGTTGCCTACAGTGCCTGGAAGCAATGCGGCCATGTAACCCCACGGTGGCCATGTGACCAGGGGAGATATGGAACCGGTCACAAGCACCTTCTGGGAGGTCTATCGTATCTTTGAACGGCTGCTAAGAAACCGGTCGTAAGTCGGGGCCTCCCTCTTCCACGCGGCGCTCAAGCCTTGCCTACCTTCAGGGCGGCTTCATAGCTCTCCAGCTCAGCCAAGCACTCCCCAATTTTCCGGTGGGCGACGGCGCAGCCGATGACGTCCCCCACGCTCTCCAGGAGCTGCAGTTCCAGCCTGTGTTCGTCCAGGGCCTCCTGGAAGCGTCCTGCGGGGCGGAAAGGGCAGCGGGGAGTGACGGAGGAAGGACCCAGGTCGACTAAGCAATGTCATCTGGTTGGGCCCAGGGGCAGAGCCTTCTCTGTGATGGCCCCACCCCTCTGGAACCAACTCCCCCCAGAGATCAGAACTGCCCCCACCCTCCTTGCCTTTTGTAAGTTGTTGAAAACTCACTTGTGCCGCCAGGCATGGGGAAATTGACACCTCCCCTATTTGGTTTATGTAAGGTTTGAGTGGGTTGTGTGACTATTTTATTATAAGGATTTTTAAATTGTGTTTTAAACATTGGATTTGTACATTGTTTATGATTGCTGTGAGCTACCCTGGTTTTTGGAGAGAGGCGGCATTCAAATCTAATAAATTATTTTTATTAATTTATTATTATTAAATGTCTCAGGACGGGGACCTCTCTCACTAGAGGTCTTCCAGAAGAGAGCGAAATGGTATAATCCAGTGATGGCGAACCTATGGCAAGGGTGGCACAGGTGGCATGCGGAGCCCTACCTGCTGGCACACGAGCCGCTGCCCTAGCTCAGCTCCAAGATGCATGTGTGTGCCGGCCAGCTGGCTTTTGGCTCTACAAACGCTCTGGAGGGCGTTTTTGGCTTCCAGAGAGCCTCCAAGGGAGATGGGGGAGGGCTTGTTGGACTTGTGACTCTGGGACACCTCTGTCCTCATAACTCGCTGCAGCCAGCAAGGGCCCACAGGGTCAGCCTTCTCCAGGTCCTGTCCACCAAACAATGCCGGTTGGCAGGATCTCGGGGAAGAGCCTTCTCTGTAGTAGCTCCGACCCTGTGGAATCAATTGCCTCCAGAGATCGGCACTATCTCCACCCTACCAGTCTTCCAGAAAGCCGTTAAAATCTGGCTTTTGCAGCAGGCCTGGAATTAGGCTGATTGCAAGCATGTATGTTTTTTACGTTATTACTGACTTTTAATAATATTAATATTAATAATTTATTAGATTTGTATGCCGCCCCTTTCCGAGAACTCTTTTACTATTAGAATTTAACTGTTTCTATTGTTGTTGTAAATATTCCAATTGTGAGCTGCTCAGAGTACATTTATAACATAAATGTATGTCATAAGTGAGAAAAACAGTCATAAGTCACTTATTTCAGTGCCGTTGGGACTCTGAACGGTCTCTAAGTGAATGGCTGTAAGTTGAGGACCGTCTGTAACCACTTTCAGTCATTTCCAAGGTACACTTGAGCTGAGTTTTAACTGATGGGATGCTTTTGGAACAAACTCCCAGCAAACGTGTTTGGTAAATCTACAGTAACTGAATATAAACATGCCTGGGATAAACATAGATCCATCCTAGGATAAAATACAGGAAATAGTGTAAGGGCAGACTAGATGGACCAGGAGGTCATTTTCTGCCCTCAATCCTCTAGGTTTCTATGGAAGCAACATGAGAGAATATTATTTGACTGAAAGAGTAGTAGATGCTTGGAACAAACTCCCAGCAAATGTGGTTGGTAAATCCACAGTAACTGAATTTAAACCTGCCTGGGATAAATATAGATCCATCCTAAGATAAAATAAATAGTATAAGGGCAGACGAGATGGACCAAGAGATCTTTTTCTGCCGTCCATCTTCTGTGTTTCTATGCTCACCATGGCGGGCTAAAATCTCTCCCAGCTGGTTGCAAAGCGCAGCTTCTTCCTTCGGATCTCCTTTCCGCTGCGCCTTCTCCTTGCTCTTCTGGATTTCTGAAAAGAAATCAGGAAACTGTGAGTTCAAATCCTGCCTTAGTCACAAAAGCCAGCTGGGTGACTTTGCGCCAATGACCAACGACCTTTCATTTAAAAAAAAATTATTTTAGGGTTTTTTAATTATTATTATTATTATTATTATTATTATTATTATTATTATTATTTTATTTTTATTTTTTTAAATTGGATTTTATGCCGCCCCTTTCCGCAGACTCGGGGCGGCTAACAACAACGATAAAAACAACATGTAACAATCCAATTTAATAAAACAACTAAAAACCCTTATTATAAAAACCAAACATACACACAAACATACCATGCATAACTTGTAATGGCCTAGGGGGAAAGAATAACTTAACTCCCCCATGCCTGGCGATAAAGGTGGGTCTTGAGTAAATTTTCTATGCTCAATCCATTGGTACCATCGATGCCAGGTTTCGTAATATTCTGAATCTTTCTGGCTATGCAAATCTATTGTCAGTCTATCCATTTCAGCGCATTCATAAATTTTATTCATTATTGTACTTTATGGAGCGGTTTTTGAGTTTTTCCAAAATGGCGCAAAAATAATCCTAGCTGCAGTGGGGATGTGTAGCATTAAATGACTTGATACTTTTACTATGAACTTTCTTTGAAAATTCCTAAGGGGAGGAGCTCTGGTGTATAAATTTTATTGATGTTTGAGGGTTTTTTCTTTATCCATTTGGGTTTCTTAGTCCAAAATCTTTTTCTTTCGGGGCACAGCCATTTTCCCCCCCATTCTAATGAACCAGTGAGTAACAATTTTCTTGAATTCCTGACAAAAGTGACTGAATATTCACATCAGGCACATACCATAGTATCCGGTGCTCTTTTATAGTTTATATTTGGCTATATATTTGGCTACCGTTTATCCATGTTGCGCTTGGTGCCATATGCTAATTAAATGTTTTAATTGGGGGGGGGGCACCGTTTTACATTTAAGGACTGCCACCCAACACCCCCCTGGGAAGAAGTCAGAAAAGACGGGGAGGGGGCTGCCTCCAAGATCCTTCTGCTCCGGTAATCTCACACTACTAACCAGAGCATACAAAACTTTTGCCAGACCAATTCTCAAATACAGCTCATCTGTCTGGAACCCACACCACATTTCGGACGTAAACACATTAGAAAGCCCTCCACTCCTCCACTCGCAACAGAACCCCCTACATAACTAGACTTACAATCCTAGGCTTAGAAAACTTAGAGGTACGTCGCCTTAAACACAATTTAAGCATAGCCCATAAAATAATCTGCTACAACATCTTTCCTGTCAAGGAGTACTTCAGCTTCAACTACAACAACACACAAGTATACAACAGACACAAACGTAAAGTAAATTGCTCCAAACTCGATTGCAGGAAATACAACTTTAGTAACTGAGTAGTTGATGCCTGGAACTCACTACCAGACTCTGTAATATCATCACCTAACCCCAAAACTTTACCCTTAGACTGTGTCCACTGTTGACCTCTCCTGATTCCTAAGAGATCAGTAAGGGGCTGCGCATAAGTGCACCAGTGTGCCTTCCGTCCTCTCTCCTCATGTTTCTCTCTCACTAGCATCACCCATATAAACATTGTTGTATCTTTATATACTGTACTACCAACATGTACTTTGCAAAATAGATAGATAGAGATAAAGAAAGGTAGGTAGGTAGGTAGGTAGGTAGATAGATAGATAGATAGATAGATAGATAGATAGATAGATAGATAGATAGATAGATAGATAGATAGATAGATTAGATCAGTGTTTCCCAACCTTGGCCACTTGAAGATATTTGGACTTCAACTCCCAGAATTCCCCAGCCAGCAAATGCTGGCTGGGGAATTCTGGACGTTGAAGTCCAGATATCTTCAAGTGGCCAAGGTTGGGAAACACTGGATTAGATAATAGATGGATGATAAACAGATAAAGACAGATAGACAGACAGATAGGATAGATAGATAATCTATCTGTATCTCTCTATCTATGTATCTATCTATCTGATAAGCTGTGAGGCTCCTTCAATATACCAGGGTGATCCGACAGAAAAAAAAACATTTAGCCCTTCTCTGGTACAAAGCTGAAGGGATCAGAAGCTGCAGGATCAAAAACCACCAGAGACTCCAGCTCCCATCATCCACCTGCAAGGACCCGACTACAGGACCTCTGGGGGAGCCCCACGGAACCACCACGGCGGTGATTCCCTCCGTCCCTCCCCCCCTGGCCTAAAAGAGGCTCCCTTTTGCGAGGGCCCAATGGAACTACCACCAAGGACTCCAGCTCCCATCATCCACAGGAGCCCCGCCGGCCGTGGAGCGTGGGCCTCGCGCGGCCAGGAAGCGGGAGAAGCAAGGGGGAATCGGCCTCGGAGGATGGGAGTTGTAGTACCCCCCCCCTCCCCCCCTCCTCCAAAGCACTCACGCCGCACTTCCCGGTCGCCCATCCCGGTCGCTCCGCAGTCGCCCGCGCGCCGAATTCCCGCTCGCGTCCTGATTGGCCGGCTGGGAGGAGGCGCCTCTCACCCATTGGCTGGTGGTCGCCCAATCGCGGAGAGGACGCCTCCTCCGGATCTACGCCCCTTTTTTTGGAGGAAGTGGGGGGGCGTCGGAGTGCCAAAGAGAGAGAGCGCGAGAGCGAGAGAGAGAGAGAGCGCGGGATACGGGCGGAAGTTGGAAGTCCTGTCATCTTTAAAGTGGGCAGGTTGAGAAAACTTGGAGCAAATCTTTTTTTTTCTTAAATACCATTGAGGTTTTAGCTATTAGTTTTGATGATAAGTTGGGTTTCACTCGTTATATTGTCCTGTATTTTATTCTTTTGTTGTAAACTGCCCTGAGTCCACAGAGAATTAGCTAGTTAGCTAGATATTCTCTCTCTCTCTCTCTCTCTCTCTCTCTATATATATATATATATATATATGTAGGTAGGTAGGTAGGTAGGTAGGTAGGTAGGTAGGTAGGTAGGTAGGAAGGAAGGAAGGAAGGAAGGACAGGACAGAATTCTTTATTGACCAAGTGTGATTGGACACACAAGGAATTTGTCTTTGGTGCAAATGCTCTCAGTGGACATAAAAAAAGATAGATAGATAGATAGATAGATAGATAGATAGATAGATAGATAGATAGATAGATAGATAGATAGATAGATAGATAGATAGATAGATAGATAGATAGATTATAGATAGAGATAGATTTATTTATTTATTTATTTATTTATTTGAGTTGTAGGGTACCTTGCAGGTCATCTAGTCCAAACCCCTGCTCAAGCAGGACACCCTACAGCACCCCAGAAAAGATGAGCATTTCTCACATGACAGTCTCCCAGCCAGCTGGATTTAGAGGCTGCTTTTTAACTTTTCTGCACATATCTAGAGGTACATCTGGTTGCAAAACCATCCTTTTATTTGTGTTCTCCAACCGGACGTTTCCCCATTGTCTGCCAGTTTCCTTTAAGCCAGCACCTGCTGTTGTGTGAATGCGCAAGAGTTTCCAATGACTACAGAAGGAACTCAAAGGAGGATAAAGGGAAGATTTCTCATAGGTAGCTCGTGTATATGTATGTGCGTATGTTGTGTCTGTCTGTCTGTCTGACAAACCTTGGGGACATGGCTTCCTTCCAGCATCCTCATTGGGAAGGTAGGCAGGCATTTGGGGAGGGGGAGAGGAAGAATTATCACAGTTTGATTGACTTGGCATGTAGCTGTGTTTGATTGGATAGTTCGCTAGGGTTTTTCATAATGGTGTTTTTACTGTTTTATGTACTGTATTGCTCATTGTTGTAACCCAACCTGAGTCCCATCAGATTGGGCAGCATAGAAGACCAATTAATTAATAAAATAAAATTAATTCTTCAGAGATTGAGCCTGCCTGGGGTTAGGGGCGGTTTTCTCCCTGTGGCATTTCCTTCTTTGCTCAAAGATATTTTCTACTTATCCACAAATGAAAATAAAAGGCTTATAAATTTGAAGCCTGCTCTGCAAGGAGGAGATGGGGAAGCTATTAATTGTTGCAATAGATTTGCCAGGGTTCAACTGGGGGGGGGGATTGGAGGGGTAGGGTGGATAAAGTGTGATCTTTTTATTTTAATTCCCATTTTTAATGTTTTGGTTTGGGTTTTTGGGGGGGGGTATTTCTGTGTAGAGTGGTACCTCTACTTACGAATGTAATTTGTTCCGTGACCAGGTTCTTAAGTAGAAAAGTTTGTAAGAAGCAATTTTTCCCATAGGAATCAGTGTAAAAGCAAAGAATGTGTGCGATTGGGGAAACCACAGGGAGGGTGGAGGCCCTGTTTCCTCCCAGGAGATTCCTAGAGAGGCCCCACAAAGGCTTCTCCCTGACTTTTCCGGCCCCGTTTCCTCCCAGGAGATTCCTAGAGAGGCCCCACGGAGGCTTCTCCCCATCTTTTCCGGCCCTGTTTCATCCCAGGAGATTCCTAGAGAGGCCCCACGGAGGCTTCTCCCTGACCTTTCCAGCCCTGTTTCCTCCCAGGAGATTCCTAGAGAGGCCCCACGGAGGCTTCTCCATGACTTTTCCAGCCCTGTTTCCTCCCAGGAGATTCCTAGAGAGGCCCCACGGAGGCTTCTCCGACTTTTCCAGCCCTGTTTCCTCCCAGGAGATTCCTAGAGAGGCCCCACGGAGGCTTCTCCATGACTTTTCCAGTTACAGTTTCGGAGGCTCGGATTTGTAAGTGGAAAATGGTTCTTAAGATGCAAAAAAATCTTGAACACCCGTTTCTTATCTAGAAGTTTGTAGGTAGAGGTGTTCTTAGGTAGAGGTACCACTGTATTTTAATCTTGTTGAACAAAATTATAATTCATGGGGAAATAAAGAAAAAAAATCCCAAGATTCTTTCGACTTATGACCAAAAATTGAACCCAAAAATTTTAAGGCACATTTGTTATGTGGGTTTTGCCCCCATTTGATGGTTGTTAAATGAATTGCTACAGTTGATAAGTTATTAACCCGGTTGTTAAGTGAATCTGCCTTGACTTTGCTTGTCAAGGTCGCAGATGGAAGTCACATGATCTGGGACAGTGCAACAGTCAAAAGTACATGCCAGTTTCCAGGCATTTGAGTTTTCATCAGGAGATGCTGCAGTGGTAATGTGAAAAAATAATCATGTCTTTCTTTTTGAGGGGGAGGGATTGAAACTTTGAATGGTCAATAAAAGTTACAATAACAACAGAGTTGGAAGGTACCTTGGGGATCTTCTAGTCCAACCCCGTGCTTAGGCAGGAAACCCTACACTACTTCAGACAGGTGGTTATCCAACAACTTCTTTAAAACTTCCAGTGTTGGGGCATTCACAATTTCTGGAGGCAAGGAGTTCCACTGGTTAATTGTTCTGTCATTGGCTTTTTTGGCAGCTGCTGCACACGGCTGGCTCATATTTAAATGGTTGTCCACTAGGACTCCAAGATCCCTCTCACAGGTGCTACTGTTGAGCTAAACAGTTACTACTGTTGGTCACTAAAAGAAGTGTTGGTTATGACCTATAAAACCCTTCATGGCATTGGACCAGAATATCTCCAGGACCGCCTTCTGCCGCACGAATCCCAGCGACCTCTTAGGTCCCACAGAGTTGGCCTTCTCCGGGTCCTGTCGACAAAACAATGTCTGGCGGGACCCAGGGGAAGAGCCTTCTCTGTGGCGTCCCCGTCCTTCTGGAATCAACTCCCCCTGGAGATTAGGACTGTCCCCACCCTCCTCGCCTTTCGCAAACTCCTCAAAACCCATCTCAGCCATCAGGCATGGGGAAATTGATTCCCCTGGGCCGTTTCCACTTTATGTATGGTCTGTATGAGATGTATGATTGTTTTTTATATTAAGGGTTTTAAATTGTTTTAATGTATTGCATTTGCACTGTTTCTTGTTGTGAGCCACTCCAAGTCTTCGGAGAGGGGTGGCATACAAATCTAATAAATAATAATAATAATAATAATAATAACTACTGTAAGTTGAAGCCTACCTGTGGAGGAATTTCTCTACTAGTTTGGTACCCTCCGGACTTTATTTAAATGCCCACAACGCACCATTGTCAAAACAAGGGCAAAGGCTTCCGATAGTCTCCTTGGTGGTGTTGCCTGGCCACTAAGCTGGACCAGGTCAGTTGGCATCCCCCCTCGCTTTCCTTGGGGCAAGCAGCAGCAGCAGCAGCATTCTGAACCATGTTGGGGTTACTGCATCCCCCTCCCCAATAAAACCCACCACCCCTTTTAGGCAGGAAAAGGTGCAGATGGTCATCCGTGGCTCTGAAGAGAAGGTTGGCTGGACAGAAATGGCAGGGCCAAAGCCACCCTCGCAGGGTTGGCCAGGGAGGCCTTGAAGCAAAAGATTGGGCTGCCAGGTAACCTGCATATCCCACCCTCTCTTCCCAAGGGGCCGCCTGCCAACCAGGTAGGTCCTTCCTTCCCCTCCCAGGAAGCTCCAGGTCAGTCAGAAGAAACAGAGTCTTACTGGGACAAAATTCTGAAGGGTTTTAAAAGTCTTTCTTTGGGGTGGGGGTGTTAAGGAAAACAGATGTGGGTCAGGGGAACACTGGGATTTGTTGTCCCAAAACTTGTGGGCACAGGTTTACATCTATAATAATAATTACAGAGTGAGAAGGGACCTTGGAGGTCTAGTCCAGTGGCTGGGGAATTCTGGGAGTTGAAAGTCCAAACATCTTCAAGTGAGCCAGGTTGGGAAACACTGTTCCAGTCCAACCCACTGCTTGGGCAGGAGACCCCACCCTACCTTCACACAGATGGTCATCCACAGCTTCTTAAAAACGTCCAGTGTTGATGTCCAACCTGATTCAGTTTAGGCCTGAGGTGGCCAATCTAACTTTCAAACCTGTGGACTTCAAGTCCCAGAATTCAGAAAAAGAAAAAGGAGTCAGGCTATTCTCCAAAGCACCTGAGGGCAGAACCAGAAGCAATGGGGGGAAACTAAACAGGGAGAGAAGCAACTTAAAAATAAGGGGGAAATTCCTGACAGTTAGAACGATTAATTTGTGAAACAGCTTGCTTCTAGAAGTGTTGAATGCCCCAACACTGGAAGTTTTTAAGCAGATGTTGGATAACCGCTTTGTGCCGCACGAATCCCAGCAACCGATTAGGTCCCACAGAATTGGCCTTCTCCGTGTCCTGTCGACGAAACAATGTCGTCTGGCGGGGCCCAGGGGAAGAGCCTTCTCTGTGGCAGCCCCGACCCTCTGGAACCAACTCCCTCCAGAGATTAGAACTGCCCCCACCTGCCTTGCCTTTCGCAAACTCCTAAAAACCCACCTCTGCCGTCAGGCATGGGGAAATGGATTCCCCCAGGCCGTTTCATTTTATGTATGGTGTGTTTGGGACGCATGACTGTTTTTATTATAAGGGTTTTAAACTGTCTTTTTTAACCATTAGTTTTGTACTTTGTATTGTTGTTGTAAGCCGCTCCGAGTCTCCGGAGAGGGGCGGCAAAGAAATCTAATAAATAATAATAATAATAATAATAATAATAATAATCATCATCATCATCTGTCTGAAGTGGTATAGGGCTTCCTGCCTAAGCAGGGGGTCCCTCCCAACTCTGTTGTTATTGTTATTGTTAATTCCCCAGCCAGCTCTGCTTAAAAGTAGCCAAGGCTGGACACCCCTATCCTAAAGGCCAAGGCACTCTCCTGCCCATCAATTGCAAAGAATCCCAACTGGGCCTCAGGTTTTAAGCAATTTCCTGAAATGGGGAGCAAAGGACCCACACAGATCTCTGGGCACAACGTCTTCCTCTGCGGATGCTTTCGGTGCTGGGCTGTTTCCTCAGGACGTTTCCTTGACCCAACTGAGTAACGTCATCAGGGATGAAAGGGAGGAGGGGTTTGCAGAGAGGAGGAAAAGCAATGGGGGGCCTCTCGGTAGAGGTTCTTGGAGATGTTTCATGACCCAACGAGGGAACATCCTCAGTGCTAGAAGGGGGAGGAGGAGGAGGAAGACCGTGGGGTCCTTGATGTCTTTCTGCAGACGCTTCCTGACCCAACTGAATAACATCATCAGTGGTTAAAGGGGGGGAGGGATTTGCCATGCATGTTTATCTTGTAAGAGGGAGGGTCTTTTCCCTCCCGAGAGGGTGATTCTCCTTTGCTATGCAGCCCACCTCTCTCTCTCTCTCTCTCACACACACACACACAGAAGGAGACAGTGTGGTTTGGCAATTATTATTTTTTTTGTTTAAACTACATTACATACAGAAACTTGAAACGCAGACCACAAAAGAACAAAAGAACTCATTCCCAAACGACATTAAAACCATTCCTCATTTTAAAAAGCCATTTAGGTACAGGTTTAGTGCTCACAAGGATTGGCCTGGAGGGGGGGGCAGGACACACGATGGGTGGACGGAAGCAGGAGTGATGGAGAGGCCCCCCCAATGGGGCGTGGGTATGTGTAAAGGCCGTTGCCGCCCCACCCACCCCTGCTATTATTCTCGCCCCGTGGTCGCTCCTTAGTGTCCAGGGGGTGAGGTGGCAAGGGGGTCCTAACAGAAAAAAATGCCTGGAGAGTGACCCCCCCCCCCTTTCTCACCCCTCTCCCCTTCTCCAAGCAGGAGCTCCTCCTAGCTGGGTTCTGAACCCCAAAGTCGCCTCCCCCCCACTTCCATGTCCCCAAATCGTAAAAATCTGAGCCGAGTATGAAAGACAGACAACCTTGCAAACGAGCCAGTTAGTTTTAAATTAGTTCAAACGCTACATTCACTAGTTAAATAAATTACCCAGAGTGAATACTGTAAGGAGCTTGGGGTGTTTTTTTCCTTTTTGTTTTTCCCTTGGGACCTGCTGGACGTCGGCGCCAGGCGGGGAGAAGCAGGCTACAGTCTTGTCCGACGTCCAGCCAGCAGAGCTAGGCAGGTCAGGCCCAGCTACCGAAGGAGAAGTCGGATGGAGTCCCAGAGAAGGGAGAGAAGAGGCAGGAGAGAGAGAGGGAGGAGGAGGACGAAGGATAAGGAGAAAGAAACCAAAGGTGTTGGCAGTGATGACCTTGAGACTGACGGGGGGCCATTTCCAACAAGGCTTTTGCAAACACAACGTCTGACTCGGTTCTGAGTCCTGGTTCCTCCAAGGTGTCTATTCTGCCTTCAAAGTGGCTTCTTCTTCGAAAGCTAATCAGGGGCGTCCGACCTTGGAGACTTGTGGACTTTCAGAGTCCCCTCAAGCCAGCCAGCAAGACTTGTGGACGTATCTGGCTGGGAATTCTGGGCACTGGAGTCTTCCAAGTCGCCAAAGGTTGGACTGGTCTCGAACCCAGCAAAGGTTCATCGGGTCTTTGGGACCCACGGAGAGGGAGTCGGACTTTAGCTAGTACTGATCCTGAAGAAAAAAAGGGGCACCGAAGGAGAAGCTGCAAGGGAGAAGAGTCAACCGTAAGCCCCCCGTAGCCCCCACCACCCTGTCCAACAATGACACAAGTGCATTGGATGTGACACTGCACAAAAGGAATAGGTGTCAGTAGACCAACTACTCCTAAAGAATTCTCTTGCTGGCTTTTCCAAAAAAATAAACCCCAAAAAACACAGCACCAGTTGCACTGAAATAATTACACACCCCCTCCCCCCAAAAAATCTGCTAAGGTTTTAAAGCCAGAAGTATTGTAGCCCTGCTCGTAGCAGGGTGGGAAGACGGCAGAGGGGGCAATAGACAAGGTGTCTTGTCTGAGATGCACGTACCTAAGCCCCCCACCCCCCCCCCCACCCCCGCAAGGGAATACGTGCCCAAACCTCTACGGCAGTGTTTCTCAACCTTGGTCATTTGAAGATGGGTGGACTTCAAATCCCAGAATTCCCCAGCCAGCGTTGCTTTGAGACTCGTCCCAATTCTGGGAATTGAAGTCCACCCATCTTCAAACGGTCAAGGTTGAGAAACACTGCCCTATGGCTATTTCTCTCCTACCTGGCCTACCTACCGAATTCCCCGGGGCTGCCATTGTGACGAGGCTGGGACCAAAAAAGTTGAAATGGCCAAGATCAAACGCCCGTGTCTAAGTCCCTGAGTCCAGGCTAAGAGCCCTTCCCAAGGAGGTGAAGAGATCAGCTGCCCAAACGCTTTCATACCCCATGATGCATTCAGAAGAACGGGCAAGGGGGGGTGGAGGTCTGAGTTCCTCCAAAGGGCCCTTAAAATGCCCAGTGGAAATACTGCTTCCTCCAAAAGCCTCCAAAGACCCCTATGTGCACCTCACGCCCTCTGAACCAGGGGCAGGCAAAGTGGGCTCTTCTAGATGATGCGTGGACTTCCTACTCCCAGAATCCCTGAGCTGGCATGATTGGCCCAGGAATTCTGGGAGTTGAAGTCCACGTGTCATCTAGAAGAGCCCACTTTGCCTGTTCCTGCTCTAAAGCCAGAGCTGAGCAACAACTTTACGACCTGGGGACTTCAATTCCCAGAATTCCTGGGCTGAAGCTTGGCTGGCTCAGGAATGCTGGGAGTTGGAACTCAGTCCCCAAGTTTTAAAAGTGGTCGTAACTGCATCCCCCTGCTCCAAAATTGTAAGTCCCTCTTCCTCTTCCTCTGGAAAGGTCTGGCACTTGTCCAACTCTTGATTACGTCCTTTGTAAAGCGGGGGGGGGGGGAGGGGGCTGGCCTTGGAGACCACCGAGTGCCTCTGGCATTTGCTCAGGGTACCTGCCGCTGCTTCCTCCTCCCCTGTCCTATCCTGTCTCAAGGAGCAATGACCCGACGGGCAGCAGGGCAAATCGATGGGTGGGTTGCCTGGCAGCATGCCAACTTCAGCTCCCACGTGGGAAACTTCGACAGGATTCTTTTGTTCCTGGGGAGGGGGAGGAAACACCGCCAGCTTCTTCTCCTTAAGCGAATCCCTCGGGTTCTCTGCCCCTCTCCTGGACAGACTGCAAACCAAGGCAGATCGAGCCTGCAGATTCTGCCAAGGTCAGGTTGACCCCGAGAGAGAGAGAGCGCGAGCGAGCACGAAGGGAAAGCCGGCTGTGGAAAGCTTCGTTTTTACACGCCGCCCATGGGCTTTGGGATTCAAGGCCCGCAGGAGGAGGGGGCAGCTCTTCCTTCACAAAGGTGCCACCTCGACCCCCACCATCCTGCTCTGGGCTCCAAATAGATGCGGAAAGGTTTTTGGGAGGAAGAGGGCTTCCCGCAGCGGCCACCGAGCCCCAGGCCTGCAACCGAGACAGCTTAAGTGCGCAGCTCTCCAGGGACCGATCCCGCAGACCGCTGGCAGCCAAGAAGTGCCAGTCCCAAGAAGGCCGAGCTATTTCCACTCCGTCTTCTTCACCAAAACACTAAGGAACCCCGAGCACGCCAGCTGCGGAGGGGGAAGGCCAGAGGGGGGCTGCTAAGATGGAACGGGGAGGTGTGCTCGCCCCTGTGGCTCTGAGCGCTAGCGGAGTCCAGCGCAATGATGCTATTGCACCTGGGCAGGGGGCAAAATTGCACGTGGACACGCAGGGGCGCCCATGGCCCAGGTGCAGTAGCAGAATTGTGCTGGACTATATGATTAACAGGCCGAAACATGGGCACCCCTGCGCGTCCACACGCGATTTCGCCCCCTGCCCAGGTGCAATAGCATCATTGCGCTGACTCCGCTAGCGCTCAGAGCCACAGGGGCGAGCACACCTCCCCGTTCCACCATAGCAGCCCCCCTCTGGGGAAAGCCATACAGAAACCACAGCTTACTTCGCAGAGATCCAAGAGGTAGTTCCTGGTTTAACACCACCGCTGCACCTTAGGTCAAGTCCGGTCTGAGGCCAACCAATCTGGGGGCTTTGGGAATTCGGCCTGTGAATCTTCACAAACAGGAATTGAATTGCAAATAATCCTTTACAACTGACCGTTCTACCTCTGCCTATTCCGGGGCTATTCACCCACTTTTAAAATTTCAAAACAAGCAGCAAAATAAAGGATTTTTTCTCCCCAAAACCAAGCTGTGGGCACAACTATTATCTGCTCCGGAGCTGGACCATCCTGGGGGCAGTTCTGTTGAAGACGCTCACCAAGTTTCTATCACAGGGGGTGGGGGGCAGCTACGGACCCTGGGCAGCCGGTGGACTTCAACTCATTCTAGGCGTTGAAGTCCAGGAGTCACGAAACGTGCCCATTCTATCGTGTTACCACTGGATCCACACACTTGTCTCCAGCCAAATCAAATCAAATAACTAGGGCAGTTATTTCTGACTAGCCAAACTGAGTTCTGAAAGTTGTGTGGGACAACCCACCAGCTTTCGCAAAACAAACAGAGAAAATAGCCAGCCTACCAGCGGGCAGGACCAATTACACCACCGTGATTTGCCCAGGGCTCGAAGGCTGTGGTTGGCTTTTCTCAAATCGCATTATGGCCAGGAGGCAGAAGAGGAAAGGAGGAAGAGGAACGATGAGAAAGAAAGAAAAAACCCCACACGTCCTTAATTCTTTGCCAGTCGCAGCGAGGAAACCTCCCCGGCCACCGGCATTTCACATCTCTGTAAAACGGACCTGATCCAATTCATACAAAGCCTTAACTGCGGACACAAGCTTCCTCTAAAACAAAACAAAAGGTGAGGTGGGTATGCCAGGTGAAGGGCTTGAAAAGGAAAAGGAAGAAGATTGACAGCACAATCAACGTTATTTCTCATGATACATACGAGACGGTCACCACCATCCACCACCGGTTCCCACGTTAAAAGAGCCAGAAAGCAAATATCCCTGTAGACCTCACTGAAATTTGGTGAATTGTCTCCCACTTATCCTCGTCCATAAACTTGCTATATATATATATATATATATTTATCTATTTATATTTATATATACTTCTTCGTTAAAGGTACATAAAATCACACTGTAAAATTGCATAATTACTAGAAGAGCCTGTCCACTCCTTTTGCACACGGGCTGCTCCGAAATACTGGGGAAGCTGCCCACACCATACGGACAAAAGGAATCACCCTGCATTCCGAGAAGAACTGACTTTGGGGTCGGTCCGATGCCACTTCTTAGCCTGGGGAGGGGTTGCTGGGCCGGGGGGGGGGAGCTAAAGGAAAGAGGACAGTGTCAGGGAGCCACTGGGGGGGAAAGGGAGGGGGGCCTCTGGGTGCTTTTTGGGAAGTGCAATTCAAGCCACTGCTTCGGGCCAGAAGGGAGCCACCGTTGAGGAGGCTCCTCTCTCTCTTGTTGGCCTCCCAGAAATCTGACTTTCTGCAGGGGGGAGGCCAGCAGGGAGACCCCTCTGGGCTGATACATTCGTGGACATTTGGGGCGCTTGGCTCTGCTCCTTCTCCCCACCGAAGCACCACTTGGCAGAGCCTGGCATTCCGGCCGTGTGGCACGCACCCCAAGGACAGGCTGGCTGGCAACACCCCCACCCCTCTGCGTTCCTAGAGGCCCCTGAATCTATCTAACTACAGAATCCCACCCCCCCACAACGCACCCCCTTTTGCAACAAGATCTGCCCAGCATTCCCAGGTGCTACGTAATACTTGGGTCGAAGGACACCCGGCCACCAGGATGGAGGGACGGGAGGCCACACAGGACAGCCGTGAGGCGGAGGCGGCCTTTTCACAATGTATTGACTGGCAGAGCCCCTTGAGACCCCCACCCACCCCTTTTCAGGCCTCCTCGGTACCCTGCATCAAGCTAAGTCCCCGGACGCCTTTTTTTTTTTCCGGAGGGTGTGTGGTGTGTGTCTGGTACAAACGGGGCCAGTCAAAGAAGGCAGCGACTGCTGTCGCCTGCCCCACATGCAAAAACGTCCTTTTTGTTAAAATAATCGGATAATTGTGGACCTGGAAGAGGTGGGGGGGAGGCCGAGGCAGCCGTACGAGGTAACTCTGGTTCAGTGGTGCGTACTCTCTCTCTTTCTCTCTCCCCTTTCTCGCTCCCTCTTGCGCGCACGTGCTCTCCCTCGGTCCCTCTCCCAGGGGAGCATTTCTTTTTCAACGCTTACTTCTGTATCTGGAATATAAAGAGACGCAGGTTGATGTTCTTGGCGGCCAGGAGTTTGTTACATTCCACAGAGTCTATGATGGGCAGCGGCATGTACTCCGTCTCGTTGCTCTCGTTGGAGAAGACGAAGTGGTAGATGACGGGGTTGATCTTGACGTCGTCGTAGGGTCCCTTGAGCAGCAGGAAGGAGCACTCCAGGGGCGAGCTGACCTTGCTCTTCAGGATGAGCTGGAAAGAGAGCGTGCGCTTGCATGACAGGTTGGGGTTGCGCTCCGAGTCGTTCACCCGGGCCTTCAAGACCCACGTCTGGTTCAGCACCGTAAACCGGGGCGTCTCGTAGTAGAGGCGGGTGATGAAGTCGTCGGTCCGGTAGGGACGGAACTGGACCTCTGCAAGACAGCGAGAAGGGAGGGCGTGGGGGGGGGGGGGTTAGGGGAGGGAGGAGAGACAGAAAATGACAAAAAAAAGAGAGAGAGAGGGGGAAAAGCACAATTAGACGAGAGAAACCGGAAGCAGGAAGGAAGAAAGCTCACGTTACCTGTAGCTACTGCGCGCGGGAGGCCTTCTCGGACAGGACACAAGGGTGAGGGTAGCCATTCGGAGCTAGTGAGGGGCCGAAGCCATTTGGCTTGTGGTGGTGGTCGGGGAGGTGGGGGGAGGAGGAGGAGAAAAGCAGATAAAAATCAATACAATTCATCATGGCAAAAAAACCACCCAACTACACAGTGTCATTGTGGCTCAAGACTGGGGAAGATTATTATTATTATTATTATTATTATTATTATTATTATTATTATTATTATTATTTGATTTGTATGCTGCCCCTCTCCAAAGACTCAGAGAAGCAACGGGGAAGCTCGGAGATGGTCAATCCAACCCGTGGCCAAGCAGGGAGAAGCCACGTGACAATAAGCCGACCCAAGACTCGGGGACAGGCGAGGTCCAGATGGAGGATGGTCACCACCCTGCCTTCTCCAAAGGGGCAGAAGCCTCTCGTCGCGGGGGCCTCTTCGGTCTTCTGGCCTCATCCGGTTCTTTGCATCCAAGGGCCTGCATCCTCGGGGCTACCTAGGGGGCCGTCCTCGGCAGCCACCGACCACCGGCACTTTTGCCGTGCCCCGGGACCTTGCAACCAAGCCAGCAGCTGGGAGGCCTCTTCCGGGATCCACGCGAGATTTCTTGGGGGGCTGAAGACCGGCATTCGAGGGGGATGGCCTCCCCAAGCCAATGAGGCAGGAGGCCCCGGAGCCTTTTCAGGTCCCAGGCCGAGCGAGGTGATGCACAAAAACCAAATCAGACGAGTCAGAGGAAGGTGGCACCTTTATTTTATTTTTTTATTACCATTCACAATACACAGATGAGAAGGCACAGCGAGGCATCGTCAAAAGGCAAAACCAAACTAGGGGGCCAGAGAAGCAACTTGGGGTTTTTGGTGTTTTGGTGTTTGTGTTTTTTTTTAAAACCAGAGCAGAGCAGCCTGAGGTGGGATACATGAAGACGAAGAACAGTACACTGAGTCATTTCGAAAGCTCCGGTTTTAGACCCGGCCCCCACCCCCACCCCAAAAATGGTTTAGCCCAAGTCCAGTCTGTTAAAACCCTCCGAGAGTCCACCGAGTGTTTTGGGCGATTCGAGTTTATCTCAAGATTGTTGGCCCCGGTATTATTATTATTTTTTTAAGTCTTTGGTGTCCCAAAACCAATGGAGTTCTCCCAGCACAACCCTCTGTGGACAAGTTTGGCTTCATCGGTGTGTTTCCAGAGGACGGTTAGGAAGGTACAGCAGCAACACCTGGACAAAGGAGGCGATGGAGTTATTCAAGCCACACAATCAGCACCTGGCCGTTCCCTTCGCTCTTTTTCCCTTTCCCTTTGGCTCTGCGCCTCTCTTCTCTCCCGGGCAGAGGCTTTGAGAGAACGTCCCGAGGGGGGGTGCAGCCCCCTGCCTGCTTTCCACTCTCCACCTGGGCAGGCTGCTCCCCCCACCCCAAACTCCACCAACCCCCGGCCCCTCAGCGCTACCCCTAAGGCTCTGCAGGGGAGCCGTTTCCTTAGCGAGTCCAAATCTGGCAGCACCGGGATCTCCTTCCTCCCCCCCCCAAACAGGTCCAGCTAGGATCAAGTAGGTTTCAGCACAGAGAGAGAGAGAGAGAGAGACAGAGCTGGTCACCTTTCTTCACAGCCAGAGTTCCCCTGTTTCTTTTCAAGCTCTAAGCCCTTTTAACCTGGCTAAGAAACACACTTCCGGTGTGTTTTCTGGGGCTCCAGCCTTGGTTGGGTCCGAGAACGGATTATATACAAGGAGACTTTTCTGTAGAAAATGTGAATATTTATAGGAAAGGAAAGGAGACGTCATCATCTTTTTTTCTCTCCTGGAGAAACCCCACAGCCATTAACCGAGCCTTTTCCAGGCAATTCTGCGGAACCTGCCTTCAGCCTCCTTGGAGAGATTCGGAGCGAGAGAGAGGGTCCCAGGGCTTACCTGCAGAGGCAATTTAGATCCACGGGGGCAAAACCCACACTGCTTTTCCTTCCCCGTCTCTGACACTGAGCGCAAGCAGAGGTTGGGAGGGTCGTGAAAACCAGAGACATTTGTTCATACCAGGAAAAGACACTGCAAACGTTCCGAATGCCTACAGCAACTCACCCGACTGAACGACACGGAAGCGAGAAAGGCTAAAACGCTTCCTCCCGAAAGGAAGGGGCCTTTGCAAAAAAGGCTCAGCAGATACACACTGTTAAAAACAGCAGAACTCCAACTGAGAGAAAACTCAAAATGTTTAGCAGACACAGAAATGGAGACAGGAGCCGAAGCCACGTTGACTTCCATGGTTGAAGACTGTATTTGTTGGTCTATGGGCCATCTCGGACTGCCACACCTTACCTGCGTTTAGGGACCATCCTTCTTCCCCAGGTCACCAGTGCTCCAGGGGCGCAATCAGCAGAAGGAAGGACACCTCAGAGCTGCCCCTGGTTCTCCTCAAGAGGCCCCAATTGGACCCACAGAATTCTTCCCAATCCCTCCCGCCTCCCCTCCGTCTCACAATCACCACCACGGGCCTCCCTTAAACTTGGGTTCTCAAGCCAACCCGAGGGGAATCTCCAGGGGTCAACATTTGGGGCAGCAGCCCAAAGCCTCTGCATGTTAGGTAAGAGATACAAGTTAATCAACAGATGCCCCAGCGAAAGAGCACGAGAGCCGCTCCCGGTCTGTGCCGGCACCCAATAATTACCTGTGTAGCCGATCTTCTCGAAGCTGAGCAGGCCGAAGATGCCGTTGTAGAGCTGCAATTCCCTTTTATGCGCTTGGTCCATCTCGTCCAGGATCTCCATGAGCTCCTTCCCGGTCTTGGTGGGGTGGGTGCACTCCGCCTCGTGGACCGTGAGTTCATGGTAAGGGCCTTGCCACGGGCACCCGATCCGCTTGTACTTGCACTGGGTCACCCTGCAGAGGGAGAGGGGGGCAGGCCTACAATGAGCAGGCGGGAAAGGCCCCGCGATGGAAACCTTAGCGGACCAGAACGGAGCAGGGCAACACTCAGAGGACACACAGAGAGCTCACCGTTCGCTCGCCAGGGGATTTGGTCCACCAAAGAAATGAGGAGGCTGTCTAATCCCACCACCCATAAGAGCCCAACGTTCACTTCACTTCATTTCTTCTACTTGTAGGCCACCCAATCCCGTAGGACTCAGCGCAGCTTAAAACAAAGATACTGCTCAAAAAAACCGAAGGGAACACTGAAAGAACCCATCCTAGATCTGAAAGAATGAACTATTCTCATGGAATATTTCATTGCAACAACTATTCCATTTGCACATCAGCCTGTGAAATGGATGGTCAATCAGTGTTGCTTCCCAACGGGACAGTTTGATTTCACAGAAGTTGGATTTACTTGGAGTTATATTCTGTTTTTTAAGTGTTCCCTTTATTTTTGTGAGCAGTGTAGAATGTCCCAAGGAAGGGAGAGTGTTATGTGGATTAGAATGAATAGGATTTTATTTGTAGAAGCCTCTAAACCCAGGATCCCTACATTCCTACATGAGTCTCCTCCTTTCAATCTGGTATACAGTGGCACCTCTACCTAAAAACGCCTCTGCTTAAGAACTTTTCTAGATAAGAACCACGGGTTCAAGATTTTTTTTTGCCTTTTCTTAAGAACCATTTTCTACTTAAGAACCCGAGCCTGGAAAAATTTCCCAGGAAATTTGAGAGTGGCACAAAGGCCCGGCCAGTTTCCTTCCATTTCCCCTGGGTTTCTCTCTCTGGCGCAGTGTATGGGAGGCAGCCTCGCGCCAGGTGTATGGGAGGCACGTGCTCCTCCTCACCGCCTCATAGTCCCTCTTTTTTTAAAAAAAAAAAGCCTTAAAGTTTTGGATTTATTTGATTCCCCTCAACTTCCTTCGGCAGCAACTGTCCTCCTCCCACCCAAATTCCGAGCTTTTATTTCTTTCCTAATGGGTTTGCACGCATTACAGTGATCCCTCGATTTTCGCGGTCTCGATTTTCGCGAAACGCTATACCACGGTTTTTCAAAAAATAATAATTAAAAAATACTCCACGGTTTTTTTGCTATACCACAGTTTTTCCCACCCGATGATGTCATACGTCATCACCAAGAGTCACTTCTCTGTCTCTTTCTCTTTCTTTCCTGTCATTCTCTGCTTCAATCATTTTCTCATTTCTCTTTTTTTCTCCCCTTTTTTCTATCATTTCTCTCTCTTCCTTCCACTCTTCTCTCTCTCTTTCTTCCTCTCACTCTCTTCCTTCCTTTCTCATCTTTCTTTCTCTCTCTCTTTCTCTATCTTGCTTCTTCCTCTCTCACACTCTCTTCCTCCCTCTCTCATCTCTTTCTTTCCTTCTCTCTCTTTCTCTATCTCTCCCCCTCTTGCTCTCGGGCGGCGGGCAGCGGGCGGGCGAGCGGGCGGGTACCTACGGGGAACGGTGGCCGCCAGCGCTGCTGCAGGAGGACCCATGTCCGAAAGCCGGTGAGAGGGGTGGATCGGGCGGCCGGGCAAGCGGCGAGCGGCGGCCGGGCGGTAGCGGCGAGGGCGCCGGAGGTGCTGGGGGGGCGGGGGCAGCCGACATTCAAAGCAATCTTTGTCGGCTTCTGCACTTTCGTGGCTCCCCGCCCCCAACTTCAAGCCCTTGCGCTGCCTTGGGAAAAAGGTGTGCATGCGCAGATGCTGTTTTACTTCCGCGCCGCTACATCGCGGAAAATCGATTTTCGCGGGAGGTCTTGGAACGTAACCCCCGCAAAAATCGAGGGATCACTGTATTTGCTTTTACATTGATTCCTATGGGAAAAATGGCTTCTACTTACAAACTTTTCTACTTAAGAACCTGGTCATGGAATGAATTAAGTTCTTAAGTAGGGGTACACTATATGAAGCAGGTCTATCTCGTCAGTCCTGAACTTGTTGCCTGTTTCAATGGATGGCCTCCCGGATCAACCAAACTGCTTATAGAGACCTTTTGTGTTCCACATTTAAAAGAAGAACCATCAGCAAAGAGCTCCCCAACTTCACTCTTTCTTTTTAGAGCCTTCATACGATATTACAACAGGCACCGTGGGTTTTTCACATCCTTTTCCAATGAGTTGGAGACTAACAGTTGACATATTCACTAGACCAGGGGTAGGCAAAGTTGGCTCCTCTATGACGTGTGGACTTCAACTCCCAGAATTCCTGAGCCAAACATGCTAGTTCAGGAATTATGGGAGTTGAAGTCCACATGTCATAGAAGAGCCAACTTTACCTACCCCCGCACTAGGGTAATTAGTAGAAACTTGCAAGAAATATTTCACTAGCGCAAGGCGGCTCCCCTTCAAGTCAGGTTCTATTAAAACAGGGGTCTCCAGACTTGGCAAGATTTTTGGGCTTCAATTCCCAGAGTTCCTCCATTATGGCAACTTTTAAGACTTGTGGAACGCCGGCTGACGAATTCTGGGACTTGGAGTTCACAAGTCTTAAAAGTTGCCGTATTTGGAGACCCTTCTATTGGAGTATAATATGGGAAGACTTTTATTTTAATTATGCTCCATTCCTTCAGAATTTAACTATCTTGATCTCTTATCGGAGACATCACATCAAGCAACCCACCCTGCAATTCCCTTCTGAACTTCTCCCTTGGCACAGCTGTCCCTGCCCCCAGCTGTCCAGGATCTACCTATTATCCCAGGCAGTCCAGGTGAGGGGCTCTCTTAAAAGTGTGAAGCTCCACTTTCCCAGAATCCCAGCGGACAGAGGCCGGCTGGAAATCCAGGAGTTGCATTCTTCCACCATAACAACAGAGTGACAAAGGCAGCTCTAGTAGTTTGGCCTTCCATTCTCTCCCTCCCTCCCTCTTTTGCACCATTGTAAAAAGCAACCCGTGCCCTTTACCTGTCCTGACATTCTTCTTTCTGGTGTCTCTCCAGAAGGGAGCGAGGGAACTGCTTCAGGCAGAAGCCACACTCGGAAGGCAGCTCGCTCACTGCTTTTTCCACCGCCAGGTTTCGGCAGCAAAGGCTTTTGCTGATCTCGCAGCGACAGTTGGGACAGGTAGCCTGCTCCTCCTTCAGTCGGGCATCTGCCAGCAGGTGGATGAAGCATCCCGCACACATCAAGTGACCGTTTGTACACTGTGGGGGGGGGGAGGAAAGGGAAACTTCAGAGGCCTTTTCCAACAGACAGCACGAAGTGCATAAAACCATGCATGGGATAAAAAAAGTCTACGGAGAAGGGCGGCATACAAATCTAATAAATAAATAAATAAATAAATAAATAAATTTTTAAAAAAAGGTGGAGGAAAATTATTTTCTTTATCACACAAAATACTAGGGGGCCCTCCCTAAAGCTCATAGGTAAGAATAAATAGTGATGACAAATCAAGGGGAATATTTCTTCACCCACAGGGTCCTTGATTGATGGAATTCCCTTCCAGAAAAGGTCGTGACAGCTGTCAGCCTGGAGAGCTTCAAGGCAGGATGAGACAGATTCAGGGATGCCAAGTGTATCACATGTGGTTATTGGAAGGGATGTCCAAGTGCCGCCTCTGTGTTGGTTGAGGCAGGCAGGGTTCCCTTGGGTCCCATTTGTTGGGGGTCCAGGGAAAGGGAGGGTCTTGCCTTCTCTTTCTGCTCAAGATCCCCGTGGACAATTGGGGGGGGCACTGGGGGCCACAGAATGCTGGACTCGATGGGCTTGGGCACCATTCAGCAGGGCTCTTCTTAGGTTCTGACTTTTCAGCTACCTTCAACAGGTTCAACCCTGCCCTCCACAGGATTCTCAGGCAGGTGCTGCCATCAATAAAGGGGAATCTCTAAAGTTCGGGGTTGACCTGAGGGGTCCTCAGGGATCTCTGAGGTAGGTCGCATTTCTTGCAGAGGTTTCATTGCTGAACTAGGTCAATCATCAGCGCTAGCACGGAAGATGTTGTTGTTGTTGTTGTTGTTATTATTATTATTATTATTAATTGGATTTGTATGCCGCCCCTCTCCGGAGACTCAGGGCGGCTAACAGCAATAAGACAGTGTACAGTAATAATCCAATATTAAAAATGATTAAAAACCCATTAATATAAAAAACCAAACATACATACAGACATGCCATGCATAAAATTGTAAAGGCCTAGGGGGAAAGTGTATCTCAGTTCCCCCATGCCTGGCGGCAGAGGCGGGTTTTAAGTAGCTTACGAAAGGCAAGGAGGGTGGGGGCAATTCTAATCTCTGGGGGGAGTTGGTTCCAGAGGGCCGGGGCCGCCACAGAGAAGGCTCTTCCCCTAGGTCCCGCCAAGTGGCATTGTTTAGTTGACGGGACCCGGAGAAGGCCAACTCTGTGGGACCTAACTGGTCGCTGGGATTCGTGCGGCAGAAGGCGGTCCTGGAGATATTCTGGCCCGGTGCCATGAAGGGCTTTATAGGTCATAACCAACACTTTGAATTGTGACCGGAAACTGATCGGCAACCAATGCAGACTGCGGAGTGTTGGTGTAACATGGGCATTTTGGGGAAAGCCCATGACTGCTCTCGCAGCTGCATTCTGCACGACCTGAAGTTTCTGAACACTCTTCAAAGGTAGCCCCATGTAGAGAGCGTTACAGTAGTCGAACCTCGAGGTGATGAGGGCGTGAGTGACTGTGAGCAGTGACTCCCGGTCCAAATAGGGCCGCAACTGGTGCACCAGACGAACCTGGGAAAACGCCCCCCTCACCACAGCTGAAAGATGTTTCTCTAATGTGAGCTGTGGATCGAGGAGGACGCCCAAGTCAATGATTCTCCCCCCAGGGTAATGGAATTGTCCTTGGGAGGCGCTAGCACGGAAGATGTTCCCTAGTTTGGACAATGAAGGGTCTGCAAGAAAGCCACCAGCTCAGAGAACACCAAGGACCCCTCAGCTGCTGGCATTTTAAAGCTGCGTTTGTTCAATAATGGCCTCACGGCCTCTCTGCACACAGTTACAAAAAGAAGACGGTGCCTCTTCCAGCAAGCAAAGTTTTTATTATGTACGTCGCCCAGAGTCCATTTTGGAGTTGGGCGGCTTATAAACCTAACAAAATAAATAAAAATAAATAAGAAGAAAAAGCATGAACAGAGAAATATGGTACCGGTAATTCAGAATTCTGTCCACCTCTGCGTAGACATTTTACAGATCACATTTAATTATTGTTGCTTTAAACCCAGAGCCCATGTAAACTCAAGAGCTCAGAGCCCCAGTCTTTCCAAAAACAGGCACCAGAGCAGCGCCAGATCAACTCTGGAGGCCTCTCCAGGAACTGAGGAAGGTCATACACCAGACAGATGATGATGGGACATTATTTTGAGGCCCTTGTTCCATACAATCACTTTCAAGATAGGGAAATCGGCTGGCAAGGAGTTATTATGACTCAACAGGTGAAAATTGATTAAAAATCCCAGAATGTGGAGCCAGCAAATTACCCAGGGAAATCTCAATGCTCCACCTTCAAAGACTTATCTATAATCGTTTGAATCAAGCCCAACCCCTGACTTCATGGACACATCCACGTAGTCTTCTGGTGGACCACTGGTTTTACCAACGTCTGCTACAATGTTTTTTCCAACTTCCCTATCTGGCCTATAGTCCAGCTGGGTCTTCCATTTAAGTTTTGACCCAGGCTGCTCCTGTTCAGCTTTTCAAGAGCAGCCAAAACCATTTTGAATAAATGGAGAGGGGTGGCATACAAATCTAATTAATAATAATAATAATAATAATAATAATAATAATAATGATGATGATGATGATGATGATGATGACATCGCAATCCCAGGAGACAGCAGACTTGAGGAGAAGCAGTGAGAGAAATTAGTGAAATTAGTGAAATACGAAGATCTAAAAATGGAGCTGCAATTATTCTGGCATAAGCCCGTGAAAGTGGCCCCAGTGGTCCTTGGCACGCTGGGCGCAGGGCCAAAGGATCTCAGCGGACATTTGAAAACCATCGGAATTGACAAAATCTCCACCTGTCAATTGCAAAAGGCCCCTTTACTGGGATCGGCAAACATAATTCGCCGCTACATCACGCAGTCCTAGGTGCTTGGGAAGCACCCGACCTGTGATGAAATACGAAATCCAGCATAGGGATCTCGTTTGCTGTGTTGTACTGACATACTACTACTACTACTACTACTACTAATAATAATAATAATAATAATAATAATAAATTATAAATAAATACAAAGTCATGAGCATTTTGGGGGGTGGGTGCAGGAATCCCTTCAGCTTTACATACTACACTGATACAAACTGAACTGCCTGTAGCTAGGCAGGGGCAAAGTGTGAATGGGCAAATGGAGTTGTGCCCATCAACGTCACATGCATGGATTTTCCAAAAGCTTTACTTTTAAGAATTGCCAACTGGTTAAAAATATAGCACTAGCACTTAAGACTTATACACCACTTAACACTGCTTTACAGCCCTCTCTAAGCAGTTTATAGAATCAGCATATTGGCCCCAATAATTTGGGTCATTTTATCGACCTCACAAAGATGGAAGGCTGAGCCAACCTTGAGCTTTGCTGAGATTTGAACTGTCAAATTATAGACAGGCAGCAGATGTAGCCTGCAGTACTGCACTCTGATCGCTGTGCTACCACAGGTCATTACAATATAAAATAAATACAAAAGCAGGCTAGTTAGAGCAACAGTCTTCCCTATAATGATGTATGGGTGTGAGAATCGGACACTGAAGAAGAATGGATGCATTTGAACTGGAGTGTTGGTGTAAATTACTGTGAATACCACCGGCAGCCAGAATAACCAAACAGGGAGGTGTTAAACTGTATAAAAGTAGACATATTGTTAGAAACTAAAATAATAAGACCACCTCTTTGGCCATGTTGTGTGTGTAAATTCATCTGAGAAGGCTAGAAGAAGAGGGTTGGACTAGAAGACCTCCAGGATCCCTTCCACTCTATTCTGATTGATCTTGCTGAATAGAGTACAATGTGTGCTTATTTGGCACACATTGTGTGACAAGTCCTTGCTTCAAGTGAAAGTCAACTGCTGCTGCTCACATGGAATGTTCATGGAAAGGTCTTCCGCTTCCTCGTCTAACATCTTGATCACCATCTTGATTTCCATCTGCCACAAAAAAGCTACGGGGGATTCCCGGCTCTTTGGAAAGGACAACCTTTCCCCGATGTTGGTAGCATTCAAGACCTCTGGCCAGCCTGCCACTCATCTCCTTGTATCACAAGTAGTCCTTGACTTCTAGCGGTTCAGTAAGTGGCTGTTTGAAGTTATAACCGCACTGAAAAATTGACTTTAGGACCATTTTCCACATTTATGACCGCTGCAACATCCCCGTGGTCCTCGGATGAAAATTCAGATGCTTGACAATTGGTTCCTATTTATGACGGGATTCACTTAACAACTACAGTATGTCACTGACTTAACAACTGCAGTGGCTGACTTAACAACGGTGCCAAGGCAGGCTGTAAAATGAGGCAAACATCACTTAGCCGATGTCTCACTTAGTATAATCTACACTTTGGGCTCAGTTGTGGTTGTTAAGTCGAGGATAGTGCTCTACAGCTTCTTTTAAATCACAGTTGCATAATAGAGATATAATCCTTTTCGTGGTAGGTCAGTGTTTAAAAAAAATTGACTGCAAGTTCAAGGAAACTTGGACAGGAGTTTCCATTGAAGCTCCCCCAAATTCTACAAAGCAACTGTTGTTTTAAATGCCTCATTATCTGTAAGAGAACTCCTTCCCCCCCAATTATCACATTCTTTTTCCATCTTTGTGACTTTCAATCAACTTCACCTCCACCCAAGATAGGAGGGACACAGCAGAGGAAGGTCCTGGTCTTTATTGCCAACAGATGTTGAACCTCCCCACTGGAAAACAAATTAAGTAGATACATTTTGTGTGGGAGATTTTCAAACCTCAAAAGCATTGCTCGGTATAACCACTTCAGGAAAATTTGTCCAATTAATGAAATACAGTAGATGCTAAAAAAAAAGGCTGGCCCTACAAGCACCTGAAGGCAGGACAAAAGATAGACAAAAACTTATCAGGCAGAGATGCAACCTAGAAATAAGGAGGAATTTTCTGACATTTAGAATAATTAATCAGTGGAATGGCTTGCCACTGGAAGTTGTGAGCTCTCCATCACTGGGAGTTTTTAACAAGAGATTTGACAACCATTTGTCTAAACTGGCATAGGGTCTACCACTCCAAGGTCCCTTCCAACTGTTATTCTGTTACACATCCAGATTCCCCAAATTAACGGCTTGTGGTTAGCTGGACTGAGATCAGCCGCCTTCCAGAGGAATTCCAGAATCAAATTGTTTCAATGGTGTTGCAAATTAAGTTTTCTAGATCCCTAAAGTTTCAGATTAAGAATTGTTAATTCATAAAACTAGACCTTATTAAGTATTAAGGCTTAATAAGGCCTAGTTTTATGAATTAATAAAACAGCGACAGAGAGGAAGAGGTCAGGTTTCTGCTACTTTCTCCCCAGGATGTTTTCAGAGATAAGGAAATATCGCAAGTTGTTAAGATCCAGGGAGACTTATGGTGTGGTCGCTTCCGCCTAGATACAGAATAGTCTCTTTTCCATGTTTATTTAACAATTATTTCCAAAGGGGCAGCTATATTTCCTGATAACATGAAAAATGCACAATGCCCTTTTTGTAGCTTTGAGAAAAATTGTAGGCACAGAAAAAAGCAGAAGTCACTTTACATCCTGTTGTGCTATAGGCCCATATTCTTAGTGACCAACAACCAGAAAAAGTATTTTGCACCAAGGGTTTTCCTAATCATACTTCTTGAGTAGCAAAAACAAGTGGAACAATGGCTCAATTTATGCCAGCCCTTGATGTGTTCAACTTTCTATTCTTGCAGCATTAGAGAGAATATCACTCTTACTTCTTCAGTTCTACAGATTTTAAACCAAGATCAAAAGTTCCAAAACATCACTTCTGAGTCCCAATGAGGAAAGCAGCACTTTAAATAATTAGAGCAATTATTTATTGGGCAAATGAAGTGGTTTCAGTCTGCAACTCCAAGTAGTGAACAATCCCCCAGTACATTTGAGATTAAAACCATACAATCTGTTAAAAACAGCAACTGGAAATACTCCTATGGAATCGGAAGTCCTGAATAACAAGTGACAACAACTTACAACAACAATAATAAAAGAAAGTCCAAACTCACAACCCTTGGCTTGGTGGAATAAGTAGGTTTTCACTGGCTTCCTAAAAGCCAGAAAGGAAGGGGTGAATTATGTATCAGGGTACACTTTTGCAAAAGGGGGCAGAGAATGAGTGGCTGAAAAGGCATATTTTCATGGCACTGATGGCAACAATCTCTGAAAAGACACACGGTAGCTAAAAAAAAAATGTGCCATCAATTCCAGTTTTATACGGAATCTGATTAACTTTTCCTCCAAGGTTGTCTGCAATAGCAACCTAACTTTTTCCACAACCAAAAGGGGAAATTACAGACTGATCAACAATTGTCCAGTATTCCTGGGTTAAGCAACAGCTTCTTGAGAAAAAGGTGCCTCGCCCCCACTTGCCAAGGAGGGGTTATATACCCTCGCTAAATAACACATTTGCCACTGCTCAGATCCACTTCCTCTCTCTCACCTCCACCAGGCCTTCACCAATCAGGAAACCTCCTTAAGATCCAACGCACCCAAATGATGTTACAGGATGAAGCCAGAACCATCAGAACACCTGCCCAGCAGGTGTCAAGCCCTTTGTGTCTGACTATCTGCTCAGTGGTCTGGAAAACCCCTCACTGTGCCCCACCCCCCAAGATTGTTTTCCTGCCCATCGTTGTCCAGTGGGGCACAGGTCACTTTGAAAAGAGTCACTGGACCACAATTTATCCACAGGAAAAATCTGGAGAAAATAATATATTTTGCCTTATTGCCACAGCAGAGATCTGAGTAAAGGGTCTCATCTGTTATTGATTGGGTTGATCCTGTGCCATTGGTGTTTTAGGCACCCCTTGGGTTTGCTTCCTTCTGTGGTGCCCTGCAGAAAACGAAACCCCCTCTCTAATTGTTGTAAGAAGGGTCCAAAAGCATCTTTCACCTGGCCATTATTCTGATGGGAAAGTCAGCAAAAAGGGACAATTCTATCCAAAGCAAAGCTACTGTTTCAGCAGAGGGTTACAGCCTTGGCAAACTTTGCCTGCCATCCCTTCTAAAAACTCTCCATGCAAGAAACCATAGAGAGTAAAAGCTCTCCATGCAAGAAACCATAGAGTTCAATTAAGGGCCAATCCTCTGCAGCTTTGTGGCACCAGAGAACTCTATAACAGGAGGCCTCCAAACATGGCAATTTTTAAGGCTTGTGGACTTCAACTTCCAGCCTTAAAAGTTGGCAAATTTGGAGGCACGATTTGACCATGACAAGGGGTAAGATGTTAGCAGTTCTAAAGTCTTGGATCACAAGAAAACAAACAAAAGTTAGTGTGTGACTCCAACTATGCACTGGATGTTGGATGCGATAGGGCAGATCCAGAGCTGTATGGATTCTTAGGCAAGCATTGCTATCTGGTCCCTAGAATCCAACTTTACCATCTAGTTGCCTGCAACACAGAGCCACTTGTGATGCCAGCAAGACCCCAGATTAGAGCCACTAACTAGTTGAGTTGAGCTGGTGGGAGACCCAGAAAGACACATTTGAGAGGTAAATCCCCCACACTGTGCCAAGCCAATGATCATCGTGAGGCAAGGCGTGGCATTCAGCAGCAACAAGTAGAACTCCAGGGCTCCAAGGACCTGTTCTGTGGGTTGTTGAAAATTAGGAGCCAGGAGTAGGAAGAGCCACACCCTCCTTCCCCCAAAACAGCCTGCCACCTGCTTCCAACCATCTCTCCCCCTGTAGTGAAGGCATACAATGTTTTCCAAAATAGCTCAACACATTATTTTTTTAAATATCAATAGAATATCTGGAATTCTCAGGAAGGTGGAGAAACAAGTGAAAACTAGAATCCCCAATGCCACAAATACGCCACATCTCCTTACTGGTCCCACTAATTAGGTTTATTATGCTCCTCATATCCAGTCAGGGAAGAACAAAAAGGCGAGCAGGATCTATTGTTTGGAACTCCAATCCTGGCTGAGTTCTATAGGGACAGGACCTTCCACTTGGAAATAGCAGAGAAGGTAGAAGCACGCACATCCACAAAGCTCTGATGTGTAGACCTGTTAAGCCTGTTACTCTAGAGCAGGACTCTCCAAACCTGGGAATTTTAAGATGCTTCTAAGCATGGCTGGCTAGGGAATTCTGGGAGTTGAATTTCACAAGTCTTAAAAGTTGCCTAGAGTTCTGCTACTTATGTGGTCTTAGGCAGGAAGACAACCATCACCAAATTGCAAGTGTACAGCTACAAATAATTTCATTAGCCCAGAGTTTAATTATCTGTATACTTCGCTATCATTTCATGATGACACAATCCTATGCAAACTGGCAGAAAATATGGCAATTTCAGATGCCACATAATCATGGCCATGACCTTCACCAACAGAGATTATATGCCACTATTACATTGTCACACAACTTGGTTTACTTCAGTCCCCGTAATATATAAATTAAATAGAAACAGACATTTAAAGCGGGAACTGAGGAGGAAGAGAAAACAGATGGCCATTCTTCCCTCTCCCAGGAAAGTTATCATTAAAGCATAACTGGACAAAAGTCCATTTAACTGTTGGCTTGTTTGCTTGGCTGCTTTGTCCAAATAGCCTTTTTTGTTTGTTTGTTTGTTTCTTGGACTTAAAATGATCACAGGAACTGGGAAGAGAAATAGAATAGAATTCTTATTGGCCAATGGACGTAGTGCTCCACTCAAGCCAAAAGCAAAAGCAAAAAAGGCTGCTCAAAAGGACAATCTGAAAGAAGAAGGGGATGCAGTTTGTCTGGCCACCCTACGCTATGTTGCAGAGTTGGTTGAGAAGACTGAGAAATCTAATTAATAAATAAATTATTTCATGCCTGAACAGAGACAAGACCGACTATCCACCTGATGCCACCATCCTGATTTCATCCGATAGCAAACCATGCTTTTTTTAAATCAGGAGATTTGCTACGAATTGGAAAAATACTTGCTTGACCTTCATGGATTCTGAATGTTAAGATAGCTGTACTTCTTTGGAGGCCTCTCTTCGTTTCATACTAGAAAGCAACTTTTAACTTCTTCCTCTTCATTTTTGTAGTGATCGTGAAAAAGAAATAAATTTCAAAAAGAAATACATTGGACTGGGCGGAAAAGGTTCAAACTCTTCTGTGTTCCAGTTCAGTTTTATCTGCACACCTTGTTGTTAAAATTAACAGCAAAGTATTATTAAGGGCACCTTGCTGGGGAGAGAAGCATGTTCAAGAAATGTTTGCCAACAAGTAACCTTTGTGAACCCAACCTATCGATGTACTGGCTACATAAGGTCTTTCCTTTCCTGTATTTCCATCCTTCAGTACTGTCCTGTAATAACTAAGGTGCTTGGCTACAGTAGACATCTGTGTGCAGAAACATCAATATCTAAAACATTCTCATGGACAATTATAAATCTAGAAAGAGTGGAAAAGATAATGCCCCAGTGACTCCTTGCACTAGGGGGTCCAGAAGTATGATATCCAATTATAAAGGATGGTTTTTGAATGACAAAGCAATAAATGATATCCCAAAATCCCATTGTAGAAAGCCTTCTTCCTGGAATTTTACATTTCAAAATATTAGCAGGAGGAAAAACAAATCCTCAAAACCAATTATTTCCTCAGAGCACTGAATCTCAAAATAAGACTCAATCAAAAAACTTACAAAAACTGACGCTAAACCTGCCAGCCTAAAAGACCCAACGGGGAGATGTTATGATAAGAACCACACCTGATGAGCAGACAAAAAGGGAAAGACCAGCAGGAGGTGGGAGGGGCAACCTAGAAAATTTGTTTTGCACCTTTATGCAAAGGTCAGCATAATGTATACACAACACCTGTAAAAACACAAGTGAGTCATCCTGGGCGAATGGGATGCCTTTAACACATCTCCATTCTGAGTCTCCAAAAAACCCAATCATCATCTTCCTTGCATTCACACTCCACACCATTCTTCACTTACCTTTAACACACAGGTTGCTGCAAATCTCCCCTCCCACCCCCACCCCCAAAAGGTATCCCTATCCTTCCATTGTTCAAAAAGGTGGCACACCACATCATTAACTTACCTTTATTACATGGGTGACTGCAACCCCTCACCCCAAGACAGAGGTAAGAGGAAGATTCATTCCTGCAATGGCTCTATTATTTCTAAAAACAGCCATCTATGGGGCACCCCAAAGTTGCTTTTTCAGGAGGCAACTGGGCTTTTGTTTTTTCTTTGAATTAGCTTCTTCAGCTCTGACTGGATGGTGGGGAATGGAAGGATGTAGATTCCCTGCAGTGAAGCCTTGCAGTGAAATCCTTCCATTCCCCCACCACTCAAGAGCAGGAGAAGCTTCTTGGATCAGGAGCAAAATGTCTTCAAAGAAAAACCTCTTCAAAGTCCAGTTGCCTCCTAAAAAAGCACCTTTGGGGACAACTTAGAGGATGGAGAATCTCTATGGATTCATGTATAGGACACCTTACAGTAGTGTTTCCCAACCTTGGCCACTTGAAGATATTTGGACTTCAACTCCCAGAATTTCCCAGCCAGCGAACAATGGCTGGGGAATTCTGGGAGTTGAAGTCCAGATATCTTCAAGTGGCCAAGGTTGGGAAACATTGACTTAAGAGGATGGAGAATCTCTATGGATTCATGTATAGGACACCTTACAGGGTGGGTGCTATTTCTTAGAGCAGGCGTCTCCAAAGCTGACAACTTTAATAGAATTCTTTATTGGCCAAGTGTGATTGGACACATAAGAAATTTGTATTTGGTGCAGATGCTCTCATTACATATAAAAGAAAATATATATTTGTCAAGAATCATGAGGCACAACACTTAATGATTGTCATAGGGGTCAAATAAGCAATCAGGAAATATTAATAAAAATCGTAAGGATACAAGCAACAAAGTTACAGTCATACAGTCATAAGTGGAAGAAGATTGGTGATAGGAACAATGAGAAAAAACTAGTAGTAATAGCAGTGCAGACTTAGTAAATAGTTTGACAGTGTCGGGGAATTATTTGTTTAGCAGAGTGATGGTGTTTGGGGGAAAAAACTATTGTGACTAGTTGTCTTGTTGTGCGGTGCTCTATAGCAACGTTTTGAGGGAAGCAGTTTATGTCCAGGATGCAAGGGGTCAGTCAATATTTTCACATTTCAAAAAATTTAAGTTGCTATGGTTGATTGGAGACCCTTGCTCTAGGGCAGGAAAGTTTTATTTATTCATTCATTTCTTTCATTTAATAATTTATATGCCACCCAACACCCATATAGCCCAAAGTACTATATGAAATATTATTATAGATATGACTGAACGCTACTGACAGCCTACCGTCTTTTAAAATGTGTATAAATTTAATAAATTAAGTTCCATGTATCCTTCCAGGCTTTTAAAATTGGGGAGGGGGGACATGCATGCCAGGCTTTGCTGCAGAGAAGCCCCCTCCCCCAAAGGCTCACTTGCCCACCACTCCCACCCATGCAGTCCAGGTGAGGTGTATGTGCGTGTGTAGAAAAAATACCTGATACCAACCACCTTTCAATAAATTAAAAGACAAAAAGGTAAGCTGTCAAGAAAGACAGCTTGTGTGTGTGTGTGTGTGTGTGTTAATGGGTTTATTTTCATTTCTTCTTTTTCTTTTGTTGTTTGTCATTCTAGCTTAGACATATTATATGAGATTATGTTATAGATATGACTGAAAACTATTGACTGCCTACGTCTTTTAAAATGTATATAAATTTATTAATTAAAAACAAAGTTCTAGGTATCCTTTCAGGCTCTTAAAATTGGGGAGGGGGCACATGCATGCCAGGCTTTTGCTGCAGAGAACACCCCCCCCATCCCTCACAAAGCCCCCTTCCCAAAAGGCTCACCTGCCCAGCACTCCCAGCCATGCAATCCAGGTAAAGTAGGTGTGTTTGTGCGTGCATGCCAGGGTACCCCCCTCCCCACTTAGGCGAAAGGCAGCCCTTCCAGCTGTGTTTGGGAGGGGGTTGAAGCCCTCACCCCCTCCCTCCGGAATTGCCCCCCAATTCCTTACAAAGCCACCTCACCTGCCCACCACTCCCACTCCTAGCCATGCAGGTTACCCCCCCCTTAGGAAATAATATATATATATATATATTAATAGCACTTCCAGCTGTGATTTTTGTGAGGGGGTTGAAGCCCTCGCCCCCCCCTCCCCCTCCGGGACTACCCCCCCCCCACAACCTGCAGAGACCCTCCCCCTCCCTGACACCCCCACCACGCTTGAAGGGAAGGGCTGGGCGGGGCGCACCTGGTAGACGGAGGCCTTGGGCAGGTCGAGGCACACCGTGCAGCACAGCACCGAGTAGAGCCGCTCCTCCAGCTTCACGCCGCCGCTCCCGCCGCCCTCGGCCCCGCCGGGCAGCTTGAGCCGCTTCTTGGGCGGCCCGTCTGAGTCTCGGTCGCCGCCGGGCTCGGGCTGACCCTGCCGGCTGCCGACCCCCGCCCCGCCGACCCCCAGCGGGGCCCCCGGCTCCTCAGGGCCCGGGCCCGCCGCGGCAGCCACCGCGTCCCCCAGCACCAGAGGCCCCGCGGCCGCCGCCACCACGCCGGCCGCCGCCGCAACCCCGCTGCCGGGCTCCCGCTCGTCCGGTCCCGACATGCTCTGGCTTCGGGCGAGGCTTCAGCCCGCGGTGGTCAGCCCAGGTCCAGCCGCCTCAGGAGCCGCCATCTTGGTTTGGCTTCTTCTCCAGGCAGGCGGCGGGCGGGCGCCCTTGAGACACGCCCTTCCCGGCTTCGCTTCAGCCAATCCCCGACGCCCCCACTCCCCCGTCAATAGCACCACGCACGGCGACGCGTGAGCCTGCGAGAACAAACAGCCCCCTCCTCCAATCGGCAGGCGCGACCGGAAACGGACAGGACGCGCGGCTGCTCAGCGGCGACGCTTTTAAGGACCCGCCAATTAACGCTCGTCGAGGGCGGGGCGGAAGGGCGGGGTGGGAGGAACCCCTAAGGACGAATGGCGGGGCGCGCCCGAAGCAGCGGCGGCCTATCCTCGGCGGGGCGGGGCCCGCAGGTGGGGCCAGGTGGGCACCCAAGGGCGGGCGCCCACCAGGTAACGCTGGGGCGCATGCGCTTCTGGGCCTTCCTTCCCGGGCAAGAAGTTGACGAGAGCGCCTCAGCTGGGGCTGGTTGAGGCCCCCTCGCTCCTTCTGCCCCCGCTGGCCAGGTAGCACAGGTGGCCGCCTTCTTGCCCTGCCCCAAACCAGCAGAGGTGGCTGGTGGGAGCGTTTGGCTGCCCTGGGCCCCCTTATTCTACGTTTTGGGGTGGGGGGAGCAATAACTATGCCCTCCCTCAAATCTCCCCCTAGCAGCTCTTCCTCGACTTACAACCATTTCGTTTAGTGACCGTTCCTAGTTACATGGAACTCACTGCCAGACTGTAGCATCACTACCTAACCCCCAAAACTTGACCCTTAGACTCTCCACCGTTGACCTCTCCGGATTCCTACAAGGTCAGTGAGGGGCCTACATAAGTGCAACAGCGTGCCTTCCGTCCCCTGTCCTAATGTCTCTTTTACTAGTATCATGTATATAAACATTGTTATATCTTAGTATACCACCAATACATATTTGACAAAATAAATATAAAAAATAAATTTTCAGCTGCTCCTGCCTGCTAGACATGCACCACTGATTTTGCCCCGAAGTTTCTGGCCCTTTTGCCTGCTTAGCCTTCCTTTTCATCAAAGGAGGGGCTGTTTTCTCCTTTACCAATCCCCCCCCTACACAATTAATTGCAAAACTGGCATATAAGAACAGAGATGGTTTTGAAAGATTCATAAAAATGGAATTAATGAGCAATAGATGATTTATGGTGTACAGTATTGAAAAAATGTATGAAATTAGTTATATATATTTTTCTTTTTCCCCCTTTTTTAGTATTTTCAATGTTTGTGATTTGATATAGGGGTTTTTAGATTTAAGTAAAATGTGTAAAAAGAAATAGGAGGCACTGTGGCCTATCAGTTAATTAGAATGTTAGAAATATTATTTGTCAGTATATATTTGAGGGAACATTAATGAAGAGAGGTAATACATGATGATTGTGATTGCTGGATGACAAGATTAGATAAATATTTTTTTAAAAATAAGGGATAAAAGATTTATAGAGAAATTAATAATTTTGTATTATGATTTTTGGGGGGATTATACAAGAGTTACTAACAAAATACTGCGTTGTATTGTACTGGAAATAGAAGATATTTGACATTGTACTAAAGCGTATGAAGGAAAAATAAATAAAAATTTATGCTGGAAAAAATTGATTGCAAAACTGCAACCACACCTGTCTGGAGGCAGCTTCCACTTCAAAGAGACACTGACAGAACCAAGCTGTTTATTTTTATTCCAGGGCGTTTGGTCTTTTTCTAGGGCTGAATTGCAGTGGAACTGGGCCAACCGCCAGATGTTTTGAGGGGCTTGGCCTGGCCAGAGGCTTGATGGAGCGGGTGCGGCCACGCCAGGTTGAGTAAAGCTCTAGTAGCGTAGCTGGTTCTACTGGATCCGTGGGTCCCTTTGTGTCTCTGTATATAATTTTATTAAATTGCCTCGGTGTATATGTTGTTTGATTGGATAGTTTCTTAAGGATTTTTATCATTTGTATTATGGGTTTTTTACTATTTTACTATTTATTTGTTTGTTTTGTCTAGTACGTATTGGTGGTATACAAAGATATAATAAGATTTATATATACTGTATACAGTACTAGTAAAAGAGAAACATTAGGACAGGGGACGGAAGGCACTCTGGTGCACTTATGCAGGCCCCTAACAGACCTCTATGAAGTAATAAAGCTGGGATAAATCCCCCCCAGATTCACACTGCCCCCATCCTCCTTGCCTTTCGTAAGAATCTGAAAATGCATTTATGTCGTCAGGCTTGGGCCCACTAGACTCCAGCCTCTGCCCAGTGAATGTGCAGGGTATGGTAGTATGAATGGAAATGTTCGATTTTTAAGTGTTTAGCTTTTTAATATAATTTTTAAATTAATTATTTCTATTAATTGGATTAGAAGTGATTTATATACAGCATTGTATTTTTTATTGAAATGTTGTAAGCTGTCCGAGTCCACGGAGAGGGGCAGCATATAAGTAAGTAAGTAAATAAGTAAGTAAGTAAGTAAGAAAGATAGATAGATAGATAGATAGATAGATAGATAGATAGATAGATATCCAATAGACTTTTGAAAGTCTAACCTAGTAGTCTGCTAACATAAAAAATGCTCTAATTTTGAGATTTGAAAGAAATTTACAGGAGAGCTAGTCACTGCACTAGTAAAAGAATAAATATATTGAAAACAGAACTCATTTTGCTAGCTATTCAGAGACCTCTAGTAATGTACTACTTAGTTTACTAATTCTGTTCCCAGTCCTTTCCCACTGTGGAAGCCAGAGCATGAAATCACACACTTTGCAAACAATACATATATTTCCCCTTTTGTGCTTAAGGGGAAAAATCTGAAACTTCCATTTTGAGTTTTGCAATCTAGATAGGTTTGTTGTAAAAATAAGCTAATAATATTTTATAAGCTAATAAGCTAACGGTTGATCAGTGGAACAGAAGTTGCCTCCAGAAATTGTGAATGCTCCAACACTGGAAGTTTTTAAGCAGATGTTGGATAACCCTCCGTCTGAAGTGATGTAGGGTTTCCTGTCCATGCAGGGGGCTGGACTAGAAGACCTCCAAGGTCCCTTCCAACTCTGTTGTTGTTGTTATTATCTTTTGAAAAAGCAAAAAGCTGAAGTTGTTCTTGGCTTTGGCTTCTCTCTCTGCTCTGTGCTTTGTTTTTCAATTTATCAACCAAGTATGTTTTCTTTTAAATTAGTTGGATTTTAGATTTTGGTCTGGCCAATTTATTTCTGTGTTTGTTTTTATACTCTTCCTAAGGGAGGCTCAGACCCAAAGCCAGACTTGATTAAAAACAGAGAAAAATGAAAACAAGGAAACCGCCGCCTATAAAAACCAAAACAAGGGCTTTGTTTACACCACGTGCTTCATCAGGGTTTGAAAACAACTTACATCACAGGATGTGGGTCTTGCTCAATCTCTTGGCATAGATTGGTTTAAGGAGGGGCCTATTGCGGTAGAAAAGAAGATAGCTTAATATCCTGACATGCCCTGATTAGGGATGTTGTGAAAACAGCAACGAGGGAGGGAAATATGTGCCAGCAACTGGTTAGGTCGCACACAGTTGGCATTCTTTGGCCGACGGGATGTGGAGGAGTCCCATCGGCCAAAGAATGCTGACTGATGGGTCCATGGGGGAGAGCCTTCTCTGTGGTGGCTCCGGACTGATGGGTCCATGGGGGGAGAGCCTTTTCTGTGGGGGGCCCGGTCCTCTGGAACCAACCCCCCCCCCCCCCCGGAGATTCGTATCGCTCCTACTCGCCTTTCGAAAGGCGTTAAAACACATTTACACTGGCAGGCCTAGTGACCTGATTAAACACACCCCATTTTGGCTGCCAGAGGCACTGCAAGGACCTTTGCTATTTCCAGGCCGGCTCCCTTAAACCACATTTAAGCACCCCGCAGGTCGGAATTGGTCCACGGGCCTTGAGTTTGATACCCATTGTATAAGTTGTGTGCATAACTGGTTGTTTTTTGCAACCAGAGTGGGCCTTCTCCGGGTCCCGTCAACTAAACAATGTCATTTGGTGGGACCCAGGGGAAGAGCCTTCTCTGTGGCGGCCCCAGCCCTCTGGAACCAACTCCCCCCAGAGATTAGAATAGCCCCCACCCTTCTTGCTTTTCGTAAGCTTCTTAAAACCCACCTCTGCCGTCAGGCATGGGGGAATTAAGATATTCTTTCCCCCTAGGCTTTACAATTTATGTATGGTACGTTTGTATGTATGATTGGTTTTAAAATAAGGGTTTTTAGCTGTTTTAGTATTGGATTGTCGCATGTTGTTTTTGCCACTGTTGTTAGCCGCCCCGAGTCTACGGAGAGGGGCGGCATTTATTTATTTATTTATTTATTATTTGGATTTGTATGCCGCCCCTCTCCGAAGACTCGGGGCGGCTCACAACAAGTGAAAAACAAATCATAAATAATCCAATTAATTAAAATATTTAAAGATTTAAAAAACCCCATATACTAACAGACACACACACAAGCATACCATGTATAAATTAAACGTGCCCAGGGGGAGATGTTTAGTTTCCCCATGCCTGACGGCAAAGGTGGGTTTTGAGGAGTTTACGGAAGGCAGGAAGAGTAGGGGCAGTTCTGATCTCCGGGGGGAGTTGGTTCCAGAGAGTCGGTGCCGCCACAGAGAAGGCTCTCCCCCTTGGGCCCGCCAACAGACATTGTGTAGTTGACGGGACCCGGAGGAGGCCCACTCTGGGACCTAATCGGTCGCTGGGATTCGTGCGGCAGAAGGCGGTCTCGGAGATATTCTGGTCCGATGCCATGAAGGGCTTTAAAGGTCATAACCAACACTTTGAATTGTGACCGGAAACTGATCGGCAGCCAGTGCAGACTGCGGAGTGATGGTGAAACATGGGCATACCTGGGTAAGCCCATGACTGCTCTCGCAGCTGCATTCTGCACGATCTGAAGTTTCCGAACACTTTTCAGAGGTAGCCCCATGTAGAGAGCATTACAGTAGTCGAACCTCGAGGTGATGAGGGCATGAGTGACTGTGAGCAGTGAGTCCCCGTCCAGATAGGGCCGCAACTGGTGCACCAGGTGAACCTGGGCAAACGCCCCCCTCGCCACAGCTGAGAGATGGTTTTCTAATGTGAGCTGTGGATCGAGGAGGACGCCCAAGTTGCGGACCCTCTCTGAGGGGGTCAGTAATTCCTCCCCCAGGGTAATGGACGGACAGATGGAATTGTCCTTGGGAGGCAAAACCCACAGCCACTCCGTCTTATCCGGGTTGAGCTTGAGTCTGTTGACACCCATCCAGGCCCCAACAGCCTCCAGGCACCGGCACATCACTTCCACCGCTTCGTTGACTGGGCATGGGGTGGAGATGTAAAACTGGGTATCATCGGCATATTGATGATACCTCACCCCATGTCCTTGGATGATCTCACCCAGCGGTTTCATGTAGATGTTAAATAGCAAGGGGGAGAGGACCGACCCCTGAGGCACCCCACAAGGGAGAGATCTCGGAGCCGACCTCTGACCCCCCACTAACACCGACTGCGACCGGCCAGAGAGGTAGGAGGAGAACCACTGAAGCACAGTGCCTCCCACCCCCACCCCCTCCAACCGGTGCAGAAGGATACCATGGTCAATGGTATCGAAAGCCGCTGAGAGATCGAGGAGCACCAGGACAGAGGATAAACCCCTGTCCCGGGCCCGCCAGAGATCATCCATCAACGCGACCAAAGCGGTTTCCGTGCTGTAACTGGGCCTGAAACCCGACTGCTGGGGACCTAGATAATCGGCTTCTTCCAAGGACCGCTGGAGCTGGAGTGCCACCACCTTCTCGACAACCTTCCCCATAAAGGGAAGGTTGGAGACTGGACGATAGTTGTTAAGTACGGCTGGGTCCAGGGAAGGCTTCTTGAGGAGGGGGCGCACAAGCGCTTCTTTATAGAGTGATGGAAAAACTCCCCTCCCCAAGGAAGCGTTGGTAATCTCCTGGGCCCAGCTCCGTGTCACCTCCCTGCTGGCCGAGACCAACCAGGAGGGACACGGATCCAGTAGACAGGTGGCGGAACTCACAGCTCCAATGGCCTTGTCCACTTCATCAGGTGTCACCAGATCAAACTCTTCCCAGACAGGTGGACAAGTACGTGCCCCAGTCACCTCGACTGACTCATTGTCAGTCGACTCTGTTTTACAATTGGAGTCGAGGTTGGCCCGGATCTGAGCGACTTTATCAGCGAAAAACGTGTTAAAATCCTCGGTGCTACTCTGCAAGGGCTCCCCAACTCCCCCCTGGTTAAGAAGGGAGCGGGTCACCCTAAACAGAGCGGCCGGGCGGGATTCCGCTGATGCAATCAAGGCGGCATGGTACGCGCATCTTGCCACCTTGAGCGCCACTTTGTAAGTCTTAATAAAAGCTCTTACAAGTGTTCGATCAGATTCAGACCTACTCTTCCTCCATCGCTTCTCTAGACGTCTCTTTTGGCGTTTCAACTCCCGGAGCTCCTCGTTGAACCATGGGGCTCTACGGGGTCTAGCACCACGGAGAGGTCGCAAAGGCGCAATCCGGTCGAGAGCCTCCGCAGCAGCCGTATTCCAGGCCTCCGCAAGAGACTCCGCCGAACTGTGGACGAGTGCCTCTGGAATAACCCCAAGCGCCGTCTGAAAGCCCTCTGGGTCCATCAGGCGTCTGGGGCGGAACATCTTCATTGGTTCCGCCTCCCTGCGGGGAAGGATTGGAGCCAGGAAGTCAAGCCGTAGTAGAAAATGGTCTGACCATGACAAAGGCAATGCTTCTAAGCCCCTTAGTCTCAGACCATTACTCAATTGCTCGGAAAGGAATACCATGTCAGGTGCGTGCCCTCCCTCGTGAGTCGGACCCTGAACTACTTGAGTCAGGTCCATGGCTGTCATGGTGGCCATGAACTCCTGTGCCAACCCAGAGGTTTCGCCGAGTGACGGCAGGTTGAAGTCCCCCAGGACAATGAGTCCGGGGAACTCCACCGCCAACCCGGCTACCTCCTCGAGTAGCACAGGCAGGGCTTTTGACACGCAGCTGGGAGGCAGGTACGTGAGAAATAAGCCCACCTGGACCCCTAAGTCCAACTTCAACAAGAGAGACTTGCAACCCGCAATTTCCGGAGCAATGAGCCTACGCAGGCAAAGGCTCTCCCTGGCTATAATAGCCACTCCTCCCCCCTTCCCTGGGGTCGAGGTTGATGCCATATTTGAAACCCGGCTGGGCAAATTTCAGAGAGAGGAACACCTCCCTCTGGGCCCAGCCAGGTTTCAGTAATACACGCCAGGTCGGCCTCCTCATCCAGGATCAAATCCCGGATGAGGAGAGCTTTATTTACCACCGACTTGGCGTTAAGCAGCAGCAACCTGAGTCCAGGGCCAGAGTTACACTCACCACCAGTACCCAAGATTGGGCTCACAGAGCCAGAACACGGGATCGTTATTAAGCAACGGTCCCTCGTTCCCCTGGAACGGCTAGCTCTGTGGCCCCCGCATACAAATCCAATAAATAAATAAATAAATGTATGGTTAAAGGAATTAGCACACCATTGCTTTAAGAGCTGGTGTTGCAATCAGCTATTAGAGCAGTGTTTCCCAACCTTGGCAACTTGAAGATATTTGGACTTCAACTCCCAGAATTCCCCAGCCAGCATTCGATGGGCGTTGAAGTCCAGATATCTTCAAGTGGCCAAGGTTGGGGAACACTGTATTAGAGGGAGTCAGCAGTGTCTGGAAGCCTAGAATTTTGAGACTCTCCCGATCTCTCTCTGATTTTACGCTGCTTTGTCTATGTGCCTATTCCATTGTAAGGACTACTGTGTGTAGTAAGAACTATGTGTTCTAATGCTTGTATGTAGAAACATAGAAACCTAGAAGATTGACGGCAGAAAAAGACCTCACGGTCCATCTCGTCTGCCCTTGTACTATTTTCTGTATTTTATCTTAGGGTGGATATATGTTCATCCCAGGCAGGTTTACATTCAGTTACTGTGGATTTACCAACCACGTCTGCTGGAAGTTTGTTACAAGCATCTACTACTCTTTCAGGAAAATAATATTTCCTCACGTTGCTTCTGATCTTTCCCCCAACTAACCTCAGATTGTGTCCCCTTGTTCTTGTGTTCACTTTCCTATTGAAAACACTTCCCTCCTGAACCTTATTTAACCCTTTAACAAGATTAGGACTGCCCCCCCCTTACCTTTCATAAGTCATTAAAAACTCATCTTTGCCACCAGGCATGGGGAAATTAACACACACCCCAATTGTCAAGGTTGGTGTATCATTTGATTAGATTGTGTGATTATTTTATTATAAGGGTTTGAAATAGTATTTTTAAAAAATTGGATTTGTACACTGTTTATGTTGTTGTTAGCTGCCCCGAGTCTTTGGAGAGGGGCGGCATACAAATCTAATAATTTATTATTATAATTATTATCTCTGGACATTTTCTAGTGTTTATGTCCGAAATGTGGTCAGGTCATCTAGACAGATGAGCTGTATTCGAGGAGTGGTCTGGCCCTGCGCTTCCTACTGACCCAACAGCATTCCTGCGGTCCCTTAGATTGGTGTTTCTCCCTCCCTCGACACCCCCCGGACCACAGGCCTCCCCATCAAGAAGCTACCACGGGCAACCACTCCCGATAGCTGTTGCCCAGTTCTAGATGCTGCGCTTGGAGAGCCCGGCACAGGGCCAGGTGGGCGGCTGCCGTGAGACAGCGGACGGCATCGGACTCCTTCGGTGCCCACAGGGGCCACAGTCCAGTTCCGGGCAGCAGGCTGGCCATCGCCAGCAAGAGGCTTCCCATCACCCCATAGGCGCTTCCGGTAAAGATAGAGACGATGAAGATGGTGATGGTGACCACCGAGATGACCGAATGGACCACCACGGCTTTGCCTTCTTCGGTGAAGTAGCCCCAGCCCCCGGCCAGCATCAGGGCGCCTCCCAGGAGGACGTTGGCCGTGAAGCAGTCCCCGTTCAGCCAGTGGAAGCCGAAGGCCAGCAAGGGCAGGCCGACCACTGTGCACGGCCAAGTGTGGTCTGGGGGTTGGGCCCCTTGCCAGGAGGACCCAAAGGGGAGGGTTTCCAGGAGGGGCCCCAAGGCCTGGAGGAAAAAGCCAGCTGCAGCTCCCCGGTTGATCTGCGGATAAAAGGTAGCAAAGGGGGGCTTCAGTCCTGGGGGTGGGGGTGATTAAATTAGATTTATTAGATTTATAAGCTCCCCTCCTCCAATGGACAAGGATAAAGCCATGATACAATCTATAAAACCCCGTAGATTAAAACATTCACCTCTCAATCATTCATCATAAAATCTACATAGAAGATGGACGGCAGGAAAAGACCCCATGGTCCATCAAACCCATTTTGAGACTGTCAGAAATCACGACCCCCAAATCCTTCTCTTCTGAAGTTTTTGCTAACACAGAACTGCCAATACATCATAATAGAAACATAAGAAGATTGACGGCAGAAAAAGACCCCCTGGTCCATCTCATCTGCCCTTCTACTATTTCCTGTATTTTACCTTAGGATGGATCTGTGTTTATCCCAGGCATGTTTCAATTCAGTTCCTGTGGATTTACCCACCACGTCTGCTGGAAGTTTGTTCCAAGCATCTACTACTCTTTCAGTCAAATAATATTTTCTCACACTGCTTCTGATCTTTCCCCCAATTAACCTCAGATTGTGTCCCCTTGTTCTTGGGTTCACTTTCCTATTGAAAACACTTCCCTCCTGGACCTTATTTAACCCTTTGACATATTTAAATGTCTCGATCATGTCCCCCCTTTTCCTTCTGTCCTCCAGACTCTACAGATTGAGGTTCATGAAGTCTTTCCTGATACGTTTTATGCTTAAGACCTTCCACCATTCTTGTAGCCCGTCTTTGGACCCGTTCAATTTGATCAATATCTTTTTGTAGGTGAGGTCTCCAGAACTGGATGCAGTATTATTCCAAATGGGGTCTCACCAGCACTCTGTATAGCGGCATCACAATCTCCCTCTTCCTGCTTGTTCTACCTCTAGCTATGCAGCCAAGCATCCTACTTGCTTTCCCTACCGCCTGACCGCATGGTTCACTCATTTCACCCATAATCAGTGAGGGACTGCCATCTTCGGTGCTACTGGTGCGCCCTCCAAGGCTGTTGTGGGCGCATGAAACCTGCAGGTGAGTCTCGCCTGCGTCCCCCGCCAACCAGCCCAGTTTCTTACCTGGAAGGTCCGAACGGCCGAATACAGACAGACAGCAGGCAGCAGGAGGTTGGCAAGGAAGGTAGCCAGGTCCTGTTCTGGCCAGCTGGGCATTGGGATGGAGCCTCTGCAAGAGAAACGGGGTGGGGTGGGGTGGGGGGGATTATCTGGACAGGCAGGCAACCCCCACAAGCTGCCCCCTATCCAAGCCAGGAAGAGGCAAGGCCGCAGGAGCAATGGGCATGTAGCCCACAACAGAGGCTCCTTGCAGGGGGTTAGTACTGTGTGTATAACTGGTTCGGTTATAACCACCACCACCCCGACCTCCTGAGCATGCACAGAGAACAAAAGTCCCCAGTCTGCTCTCGGTCCTCTCGAACATGCCAAAAAGGCCCGCCTGCCCTCGGTCCCTGAGCATGCACAGAGTGTAAATTTCCCCCCTCTGCCCTCGGTCTCCCTGAGCATGCAAAAAAGGCCCAAACGTCCAAAGGTCTCCCCAAACGTGCAGAGTCCTTGAGTATGCACAGAGTGCAAAAGTCCCCTGTCTGCTCTCAGTCTACCTGAGCATGCCAAAAAGGCCCGCGTGCCCTTAGTCCCTGAGCATGCACAGAGTGCAAAGAGTAGCGGTCTGTCCTTGGTCCTTGAGCATGCAAAAAAAAAGCGCACTTGCCCTCAGTCCCCGAGCATGCACAGAGTGCAAAAGCGACGCCCTCCGCCCCCCACACCCCGTCGCCCGACCTCCCTCCTTACACAGCCCGATTTGCCTCCTCCGCTAAGCCCAGCGTCCTCCGAGCGCCCCGCATAGAGCTCTCCTAGGCTAGAGCGGCCCCAAGAGCTCGGAACCATAGAGTCTCGCGAGGCCGTCAAGGGCGATCCTTCGGCGCACGCGCAGTTAGGGGCAACCTTCCGGGTTCTCGGGAAGGTGGGGCGGTGAGGGAGGGATCGTGCGCCCCGGCTGGCCGCGGATGATGGGAGCGGCTGTCCCGTCGTTTGCACGAGCGGCCCCGGACGGGGAGGTGAGCCAGCGCCCGCTTCCCCAAAACCTCCCGCGGGGCCTTTGACTCCTCCACCCGCGCCACGATGGGGATCGTCAAGCTGGCCGACCTGATCAAGGAGGCGACCCCGGACGCCGTGCGCCCCGCCAGCCTGCAGGAGTACAACGGTGAGCGCCGTTCCGTCCCCTCGGTCCCTGAGCATGCACAGAGTGCAAAAGTCCCCCGTCTGCTCTCTGTGTCCCTGAGCATGCAAGAAAGACCCCCTTGCCTTCAGTCCCTGAGCATGCACAGAGTGCAAAAGCCCCCCCTCTGCTCTCTGTGTCCCTGAGCATGCAAGAAAGACCCCCCTGTCTTCAGTCCCTGAGCATGCACAGAGTGCAAAAGCCCCCCCTCTGCTCTCTGTGTCCCTGAGCATGCAAGAAAGACCCCCCTGTCTTCAGTCCCTGAGCATGCACAGAGTGCAAAAGCCCCCCCTCTGCTCTCTGTGTCCCTGAGCATGCAAGAAAGACCCCCTTGCCTTCAGTCCCTGAGCATGCACAGAGTGCAAAAGCCCCCCCTCTGCTCTCTGTGTCCCTGAGCATGCAAGCCGCCCCGAGTTTTCGGAGAGGGGCGGCATATAAATCCAATAAATGAAATGAAATGAAATGAATGAAAGAAAGACCCCCTTGCCTTCAGTCCCTGAGCATGCACAGAGTGCAAAAGCCCCCCCTCTGCTCTCTGTGTCCCTGAGCATGCAAGAAAGACCCCCTTGCCTTCAGTCCCTGAGCATGCACAGAGTGCAAAAGCCCCCCCTCTGCTCTCTGTGTCCCTGAGCATGCAAGAAAGACCCCCTTGCCTTCAGTCCCTGAGCATGCACAGAGTGCGAAGGGGGGCCTTTTCGGGAAGTCAGCAAGATGCTTTATGTGCCCTGGAGACCAAAGACGACTTTCAGTGAATAATGAGCAGGGATGCCCATGTGAGATCAAAAAGCAACATACCAGTGTTATCTGGAAAGTCAGGTTACAAGGCCCGTAGCTCATGCGGGGAATGTTCACGGGGGAAGTTGGTGTGAGTAATGTGTAGCAGGAAGCCAGCGGAAGAGAGTGAGCGGTGCCAGTGGTCAGTGGATCCTCGACCGGCGTTGTGGGGAAGGTTAGAGAGGAGCTTCCTCATTCCGTTTCCCTCCAAGGGTGGAGTATGCGCTGTCATGCGCTACCCGAATGCTAAGGACAGGAACGCTGCTGCGATGGGCGCCCAAGGTGCTTCCTGAAGTGCATAAACTCCACAAAGTCAATGCCGTCCGAGATTTCCTTGACCGTTTCGAGATTGAAGGCCAGGCTTTTCACAACTGTAGAGTGACAGGAGATGAAACTTGGGCTGATCACCCGACTCCAGAGAGCGAACGTCAATCAATGCAGTGGTGCCACACCCATCCTCCTTCAGCCAACAAATTCAACACCCAGCAGTGGGTGAGAAAAATCTTGGGCCCCCATCGCAGCAGCGTTCATGCCCTTCGCATTCAGGGAGCGCATTGCCGCACACCCTTCGCCCTTGGAGGGAAACTGGACGCTCATCTCTCACCTTCCCCACAATACCAGTCGATGATCCACTGACCCCTGGCACTGCTCGGTCTCTTCCGCTGGATTCCCACTACACGATAGGAATGCCAACTTCTCCCGCAAGAGCCAAATGCCTTGTAACCTTACTTTCCGGAAAGCCCTCCTACATTGAACAATTGGGGTAGTAACTCTTAGGTAAACATTATATAATGGAATGACCAAGCAGGATGGTCACAAAGTGTGCAATGTTTTTAATGTTCGTTTGTGTAAATAAAAGAGACAAGGAAGGAAGGAAGGAAAGGACGGAAGGAGAAAGAGAGAGAAAGAAAGAAGAAAAGAAGGAAGGAAGGAAGGAGAGAGAGAGAGACAGGAAGGAAGGAGAGAGGAAGGAAGGAAAGAAAGAGAGAAAGGAAGGAAGGAGAGAGAAAGGAAGGAAGGAGAGGGAGAGAAAGAAAGGAGAAAAGAAGGAAGGAGAGAGAGAGAGAAAGGAAGGAGAGAGGAAGGAAGGAAAGAAAGAGAGGAAGGAAGGAGAGAGAAAGAAAGGAAAGAAGGAAGGAAAGAGGAAGGAAGGAGAGGGAGAGAAAGAGAAGAAAAGAAGGAAGGAGAGAGAGGAAGGAAAGAAAGAGAGAAAGAAAGGAAGAAAGGAGAGAGAAAGGAAGGAAGGAAAGAAAGAAAGAAAGGAAAGATAGAAAGGAAGGAAGATAAGACGAAGGAAGGAAGGAAGGACAGAAAGAGCAAGATGGTTTGGAGGGTGGGCCCTGCCAATAGGCTAGTGGGCACTGGTGCAAGTGGAGGTTGACCGGCGAAGGGGTAGGGGGGTGGCCAGAAGGATCCGTTGCCCTCCCGCCTGCTCATCTACCTTTCTCCTCCCCCGTGGCACAGGGCAGGTGGTCGCTGTGGACATTTCTGTGGCCATTTATCAGTTCCGCACAGCCATGCCGGAGATCATCAACCGCCACGGGCAGAACATCAGGTGGGCAAAGGGCAGGAACGGCCTCCTCTTTCCCCCCACCCCAAAAAAGCAGGTGGAATGAGTCGCCACCGAAGGAGGCTGGACCATCCGTGGGATGGAGGATTCGCACCTGCTCCTTCCAGGCTGGGAACAACAGGGGCGGGAGGGTCAGTTTCTGCCTGGGATACGCTCTCTGCCCCTTTCATTGCCTGGCTCACCTGCACAGGTAGGTAGAATCTTGGTGCCATTTCGACGATGTCCCAGTCATCATCTTCAGGCTAGGGCTTCCAGCTTCCGGCTAATAATAATAATAATAATAATTATTATTATTATTATTATTATTATTTATTAGATTTGTATGCCGTCCCTCTCGGAAGACTCAGGGCGGCTCACAACAATAATAAAAAACAATATTATAGCGAAAACAAATCTAATATTAAAAAGCACATAAAACCCTATCATATTTAAAAACCAAACAACACATACACACCAAACATAAAATATAAAGAGCCTGGGGGAAAGGTGTCTCAACTCCCCCATGCCTGGCGGTATAGGTGGGTCTTGAGTAGTTTACGAAAGACAAGGAGGGTGGGGGCAGTTCTAATCTCCGGGGGGAGTTGATTCCAGAGGGCCGGGGCCACCACAGAGAAGGCTCTTCCCCTGGGGCCTGTCAAACGCCATTGTTTAGTTGACGGGACCTGGAGAAGGCCAACTCTGTGGGACCTTATCGGTCACTGGGATTCGTGCGGTAGCAGGCGGTTCCGGAGGTATTCTGGTCCAATGGGAAACGACCCAAATACGACAAGACCTACTACCTATAGCCATGAAAATCTACGAATACATATACAGTGTTCCCTCGATTTTCGTGGGGGCTGCGTTCCAAGACCGCCCGCGAAAGTCGAATTTCCGCGAAGTAGTGGTGCGGAAGTAAAAACACCATTTTTGGCTATGGACAGCCAAAAACTACCCCCACGCACCCTTTTTCAAGGCAGCGCAAGGAGCCGGGCTTGAAGTTGGGGGTGGGGAGCGACGAAAGTGCGGAGGCCGGCAAAGATTGTTTTGAATGTCGGCTGCCCCCGCCCCCCCAGCGCCTCCGGCCCCCTCACCGCTACCCCCTGCCCGCCCGATCCGCCCCTCTCACCGGCTTTCTTGGGACACGGGTCCTCCTGCAGCAGCGCTGGCGGCTACGGCTTCTCATCCTCCTCATTCAACCGCTAGCTCCTCTGAGCGCTTTGAGAATGCCCACCCCGCCCCTCTCACAGTCCCTTAGCTGAGAGTGCTTTCGTCCCAGCTATCAGCGAGGGGGCTGCAGGACAGGCGGGGCAGGCGTTCTCACAGAGAGGGAGGGAGAGAAGGAGAGAGAGAAATGATAGAAAAAAGGGGAGAAAAAAGAGAAATGAGAAAATGATTGAAGCAGAGAATGACAGGAAAGAAAGAGAAAGAGAGAGAAGTGACTTGGTGATGACGTATGACGTCATCGGGTGGGAAAAACCGTGGTATAGAAAAAAAACCGTGGAGTATTTTTTAATTAATATTTTTTTTAAAACCGTGGTATAGCCGTTTCGCGAACTTTGAACCCGCGAAAATCGAGGGATCACTGTATACATATACATATACGTATACAGGGTGTCCCCAAAAAATGTATACACACTTTAAATAATTATAAACTTGATGTTTATTATAATTTTATTATTTCAAAAATGTAAAAATATTTACAAGTATCATTTTATTGTTATTGTTTTATTTTATTGTTTTTATTTGTTTTCGAAGGTTAGTCTAGCTGTCATTATTGTGTTCAGGGATTGAATCTGCAAAATAAACACAGTTTAATTATTGGCTATTTACAATTAGTTAAAATTAGTTAAAATGCAGTGAAAAAAAACAATAAAATGATACTTGTAAATACTTTTACATTTTTGAAATAATAAAATTATAAATTTACAATTATTTAAAATGTGTATACATTTTTGGGACACCCTGTATATAAACACTGCTCAAAAAAATAAAGGGGACACTTAAGCAACAGAATATAACTCCGAGTAAATCAAACTTCTGTGAAATCAATCTGTCCACTTGGGAAGTGACACTGATGGACAGTCCATTTCACTTGGTTGAATTTTCCTGCTCTTCTCGTCTTCCCTTCCAGTGCCTTGCGGGGTCTCTTCTTCCGGACGCTCCACCTGTTGGAAAACGGCCTGAAGCCCCTCTTCGTCTTTGATGGGAAGCCCCCCGAACTGAAGCAGCCAGTGGTGCGTAAGGAATCTGGTGGGGTAGGGGAGGTGGGTGATGAGGCCCAGATCGACCTATAGGAGGTATAAAGAGTCTGGAAGTATAGCTGATAGAGAGGTGTATAAAATGAGACAGAAGGAGGCGAAACAGATAATATATGCTGCTAAAGCCTCAAAAGAGGAAGAAATAGCAAAATCTGTAAAGAAGGGGGATAAAACCTTCTTCAGATATATTAGTGATAGGAAGAAGAAAAACTGCAGCATCACAAAGCTTAGTACCGGGAATAATACATGCATTGATGGGAATAAGGAGATCGCTGACCATTTCAATAGCTACTTCTGTTCAGTTTTCTCAAAAGACACCTTACAAAATAATAATAATACTATAGAGGGATATAGCATTGCTTCCAGCTGTACGGATTCAGCTCCAGTGATCTTAGAAGCCGATGTCTTAGAAGAACTTGAAAGATTAAAGATAAATAAGGCAATGGGTCCAGATGGCATCCATCCCAGAGTTCTTAAAGAACTCAGATCTGTCATTGCTACCCCCCTGACTGATTTGTTTAACCAATCCCTGTTAACAGGAGATGTTCCTGAGGATTGGAGAATGGCCAGTGTTGTGCCTATCCACAAGAAGGGCAGTAGAGAAGAAGCTGGAAACTACAGGCCAGTTAGCTTGACATCAGTTGTAGTTAAAATGATGGAGACTCTACTCAAAAAGAGGATAAATCAGCATCTAAAAAACAATAACTTATTGGACCCAAATCAGCATGGCTTTACTGAAGGCAAATCGTGTCAGACTAATCTCATTGAGTTCTTTGACTATGTCACAAAGGTGTTGGATGAAGGTGGTACCGTGGATATTGCCTATCTGGACTTCAGCAAAGCCTTTGATACGGTTCCACATAAAGAGCTGATAGATAAATTAGTGAAGATTGGACTTAATCCCTGGATAGTTCAGTGGATTTCAAGCTGGCTGAAGCATAGACATCAGAGAGTTATTGTTAATGGCGAGTATTCTGAGCAGAGTCAGGTTACAAGCGGTGTGCCACAAGGGTCTGTTCTGGGTCCTATTCTTTTTAATATGTTTGTGAGTGACATAGGGGAAGGTTTGGTAGGGAAGGTTTGCCTATTTGCCGATGACTCTAAAGTGTGCAATAGGGTTGATATTCCTGGAGGGGTCTGTAATATGGTAAATGATTTAGCGTTACTAGATAAATGGTCAAAGCAATGGAAACTGCAGTTTAATGTTTCCATATGTAAAATAATGCACTTGGGGAAAAGGAATCCTAAATCTGAGTATTGCATTGGCAGTTCTGTGTTAGCAAAAACTTCAGAAGAGAAGGATTTAGGGGTAGTGATTTCTGACAGTCTCAAAATGGGTGAACAGTGTGGTCGGGCGGTAGGAAAAGCAAGTAGGATGCTTGGCTGCATAGCTAGAGATATAACAAGCAGGAAGAGGGAGATTGTGATCCCCTTATATAGAGCGCTGGTGAGACCACATTTGGAGTACTGTGTTCAGTTCTGGAGACCTCACCTACAAAAAGATATTGACAAAATTGAACGGGTCCAAAGACGGGCTACAAGAATGGTGGAAGGTCTTAAGTATAAAACGTATCAGGAAAGACTTAATGGACTCAATCTGTAGAGTCTGGAAGACAGAAGGAAAAGGGGGGACATGATCGAAACATTTAAATATGTTAAAGGGTTAAATAGGGTTCAGGAGGGAAGTGTTTTTAATGGGAAAGTGAACACAAGAACAAGGGGACACAATCTGAAGTTAGTTGGGGGAAAGATCAAAGGCAACATGAGAAAGTATTATTTTACTGAAAGAGTAGTAGATCCTTGGAACAAACTTCCAGCAGACGTGGTTGGTCAATCCACAGTAACCGAATTTAAACCCTGGGACAAACATATATCCATTGTAAGATAAAAAATACAGGGGGAAGGGAGATCTCCTGGGCTTCAGGGGAAGCCAAATAGCCCACCGAAAGGACCGAGTTCGGGAAGCCCGGCAAAGGAAATCTCTTGCATGGGTGACGTTCCCTAGTTGGGTCAGGAAACGTCTGCAAGAAAACAGCCAGACTCAGAGAGCGCCAAGGACCCCAGAATCCTTTTCCTCCTCCCACTCCTCCTCCAATTTCTCTTCCTCCTCGTCTCTGCAAACCCAACTCCTTTGTAGCACTGATGATGTTCCCTAGTTGGGTCAGGAGACGTCTGCCAGGAAACTGATAAGCTCAAAGGGACCAAGGACCCCAGCGACCTTTTTCTCCTCCTCCTTCTCTTCTTCTCCTCTTCTTCTTGTCCTGTTCTCTTCCTCTTTCTCCTCCTCCTCTTTCTCCTCTTCCTCCTTCTTGTTGTTTTTCATCTTTCTGCTCCTCCTCTTTCTTCTCCTCTTCCTCCTCCTTCTTCTCTTCTTGTCCTGTTCTCTTCCTCTTTTTTCTCCTCTTCCTCCTTCTTGTTGTTCTTCATCTTTCTGCTCCTCCTCCTCCTCCTCTTCCTCCTCCTTCTCCTCCTCTTGTCCTGTTCTCTTCATTTTTCTCCTCCTCCTCTTTCTCCTCCTCTTCCTCCTCCTTCTTCTTCCTTCTCCTCCTCCTCCAAACTTCCTATAGAAGTTTGTCTTCTATATATGCTGTGAGCCGCCCCAAGTCCTCGGAGAGGACAAATCCTATTAAACTTAAACCAATTAAACTTAAACTCCTCCCCACTGCAAACAACCCCCTTCTACCACTGATGATGTTCCTTAGTTGGGTGAGGAAACGTCTCCAAGGCAACCGCTAAGCTCAGAGGGCACCAAGGACCCCACGGTTCTCCTCTTCCTCTCTCCAAGCCCCCTTCCCTTGTAGTACTTATGATATTAGCTACTCAAAACCCACCTATGTCGCCAGGCATGGAGTAACTGAGTTGCCCCTAGGCTAGGCTAAGGCTATGTGTATGGTCTGTCTGAGTTGTATGGTTTTTAATAATGGGGTTTTAATGGGTTTTTTAATATATTGGATTTGTGACATTGTATTTTGTTGTGAGCTGCTCCGAGTCCTCAGAGAGGGGCGGCATACAAATCTTAATAATAATAATAATAATAATAATAATAATAATAATAATAATAATAATAATAATAATATTGCATGGTATGTCTGTGTGTATGTTTGGTTTTATAATAAGGGTTTTTAGTTGTTTTATTTTTGGATTGTCACATGCTGTTTTTATCATTGTTGTTAGCCACCCCGAGTCTACGGAGAGGGGCGGCATACAAATCCAATAAATTATTATTATTAAATTATTATTAATAGACTCAAACTCAAACCGGATATGACGGAGTGTCTGTGGGTTTTGCCTCCCAAGGACAACTCCATCTGTCCGTCCATTACCCTGGGGGGGGAATCCTTGACCCCCTCGGAGAGGGTCTGCAATCTGGGCGTCCTCCTCGATCCACAGCTCACATTAGAGAACCATCTTTCGGCTGTGGCGAGGGGGGCATTTGCCCAGGTTCGCCTGGTGCACCAGTTGCGGCCGTATCTGGACCGGGACTCATTGCTCACAACAGTCACTCATGCCCTCATCACCTCGAGGCTCAACTACTGTAACGCTCTCTACATGGGGCGACCTTTGAAAAGTGTTCGGAAACTTCAGATCGTGCAGAATGCAGCTGCAAGAGCAATCATGGGCTTCCCTAAGTATGCCCATGTTACACCAACACTCCGCAGTCTACATTGGTTGCCGATCAATTTCCGGTCACAATTCAAAGTGTTGGTTACGACCTATAAAGCCCTTCATGGCACCGGACCAGATTATCTCAGGGACCGCCTTCTGCCGCAAGAATCCCAGCAACCAGTTAGGTCCCACAGAGTGGGCCTTCTCTGGGTCCCATTGACTAAACAATGTCATCTGGCGGGACCCAGGGGAAAAGCCTTCTCTGTGGCGGCCCCTACCCTCTGGAACCAACTCCCCCCAGAGATCAGAGTTGCCCCCACCCTCCTTGCCTTTCGTAAGTTCCTTAAAACCCACCTCTGTCGTCAGGCATGGGGGAATTGATACTTTCCCTCCCCCTAGGCCTATAAAATTTATGCTTGGTATGTGTGTATGAATGATTGGGTTCTTAAATTAGGGTTTTTTAAATTTAACTTAAACTTAAATATTGTATTTGTTTATGTTGTCTTATATTGTTGTTAGCCGCCCCGAGTCTATGGAGAGGGGCGGCATACAAATCCAATCAATAAATAAATAAATAAATAAACAAACAAACAAATTAAAATAAAATAATAAAATAAAATAAAATAAAAATTACATAGTTAGGTTAGAAACATAGAAGACTGACGACAGAAAAAGACCTCATGGTCCATCTAGTCTGCCCTTATGCTATTTCCTGTATTTTATCTTAGGATGGATATATGTTTATCCCAGGCATGTTTAAATTCAGTTACTGTGGATTTATCTACCACATCTGCTGGAAGTTTGTTCCAAGGATCTACTACTCTTTCAGTAAAATAATATTTTCTCATGTTGCCTTTGATCTTTCCCCCAACTAACTTCAGATTGTGTCCCCTTGTTCTTGGGTTCACTTTCCTATTAAAAACCCTTCCCTCCTGGACCTTATTTAACCCTTTAACATATTTAAATGTTTCGATCATGTCCCCCCTTTTCCTTCTGTCCTCCAGACTATACAGATGGAGTTCATGGAGTCTTTCCTGATACGTTTTATGCTTGAGACCTTCCACCATTTTTGTAGCCTGTCTTTGGACCCCTTCAATTTTGTCAATATCTTTTTGTAGGTGAGGTCTCCAGAACTGAAACATCTGCTAAAAAACCCAAGAACCCGAGCTCAGAGAATATCAAGAATTCCCCATCGACAACTATTCTCCTTTCTCTTGCAGCTGGCCAAGCGGGCCGCCCTTTCCGGAGCCAGGAGGAGGAGGAGGGGGACTGCAGGTAAAGGCCAGAGACTCCCTTCTTGCTGGGATGGGGTGATGGGTCTCCAAGATTCCAGCCCTCACCCGCCTCTGCCTGCCTTTCAGAGTCTGATGTCCCCCCAAGACGAGACTTCGAGACTCTTTTGACCCTCCTGGGAGTTCCGTACATCCAGGTAACAGTCGGGCGTCTTATTTAGAGGCATTGAAGAGAGCAGCTCCTTGCTTTGGGATGGGGGGAAAGGTGTGTTTTGGGCTACCTAGACAAAGTTGGCTCTTCCATGACTTGTGGACTTCAATACCCAGAATTCCTGAACCAATCATGCTAGCTCAGGAATTCTGGGAGTTGAAGTCCACAGGGCATAGAAGAGCCAACGTGGCCTACCAATACTCTAGGCCAACCCCCTGCCCTAGATCATAGAATCCTAGGGCTGGAAGGGACCTTGGAGGTCTTCTAGTCTAGTGCTAAGCAAAGTTGGCTCTTCCATGACTTGTGGACTTCAACACCCAGAACTCCTGAACTAATCATGCTAGCTCAGGAATTCTGGGAGTTGAAGTCCACAGGTCATAGAAGAGCCAACTTGGCCTACCCCTGAGACAGATCAAATAGCATCTGTGAGAGGGAAGGAACTTATCAAATCTGCAGATGACACCAAACTGGCAGGAATAGCCAGCACTGCAGAAGACAGGCTCAAGATACAGAAGGGTCTGGACAGACTTGAACAATGGGCACTCGCTGACAAAACGAAATTCAAGGGTGAAAAAAGTCAGGTTCTACATTTAAGCAAGAAAAACAAAACACACAGGTACAGTACATGTGGTACATTGCTCAACAGTAGCAACTGTGAGAGGGACCTTGGAGTCCTAGTGGACAACCATGGAAATAGGAGCCAGCCGTGTGCAGCAGCTGCCAAAAAAGCCAACACAGTTCTAGGCTGCATCAACAGAGGGAGAGAATCAAGATCACGTGGAGGGTTAATGACACTTTATAAGGCCTTGTTAGGCCACACCTGGAATATGGCATTCAGTTTTGGTCACCAAGATGCCAAAAGGATGTTGAGACTCTAGAAAAAGTGCAGAGAAGAGCAACAAAAATGATTAGGGGAGCAGACGCTAAAACATACGAAGAACGGTTGCAGCAACTGGGTTTATGTCTAGTTTAATGAAAAGAAGGACCAGGGGAGACATGCTAGAAGCCTTCCAATATCTCAGATGCTGCCACAAAGAAGAGGGAGTCAAGCTATTCTCCAAAGCACCTTCAGGGTAGGACAAGAAGCAATGGGTGGAAACTAAACAAGGAGAGAAGAAACTTAGAATTAAGGAGACATTTCCTTGCAGTGAGAACAATTAATCTGTGGAACAGGAGTTGCCTCCAGAAGTGGTGAATGCTCCAACACTGGAAGTTTTTAAGCAGATGTTGGATAACCATCTGTCTGAAGTAGTGTAGTTTCTTGTCCAAGCAGAAGCCAACCAGCTGTATATAAAGAGAGCAAGTCTTGAAACAAGACTTACGAAGAGGGATTGCGGGAACTGGGCATGGACAGCCTGGAGAAAAGGAGGGCCAGAGGGGACATGATAGCAGTATATTTATTTATTTATTTATTTATTCATTCATTCATTCATTCATTCAATTTTTATGCCGCCCTTCTCCTTAGATTCAGGGCGGCTCACAACATGTTAGCAATAGCACTTTTTAACAGAGCCAGCATATTGCCCCCACAATCCGGGTCCTCATTTGACCCACCTCGGAAGGATGGAAGGCTGAGTCAACCTTGAGCCGGTGATGAGATTTGAACTGCTGACCTGCAGATCTACAGTCAGCTTCAGTGGCCTGCAGTACAGCACTCTACCTGCTGCGCCACCCCGGCTCACCTATATGAGGGGTTGCCACAGAGAGGAGGAGGGTCACTCTATTCTCCAGGGCACCAGAGGGCTGGACAAGGAACAACAGCTGGAAGCTGACCAAGGAGAGATTCAACCTAGAAGTAAGGAAGAACTTCCTGACGGTCAGAGCGATCAACCAGTGGAACAACCTGCCTGCAGAGGTTGTGAACTCCCCAACTCTGGACACGTTCAAGAGGAGATTGGGCTGCCATCTGGCTGGGGTGCTTTAGGATTCCTGCTCAGGCAGGGGGTGGGACTTGATGACCTGCATGGTCCCTTTCAACTCTAACAATCAATCAATCAATCAATAAATAAATAAATAAATAAATATCCTGCCTCCTTTTAGCCTTGATGATGTTACCTAGTTGGGTGATGAAACGTCTGCATTCAAACCAGAACCCCCCTAGGCTTGACTTTCTTAATCCGAGGCCTTCGTTTCAACCTCCACCTGATAGCAGAGTCTCCCTTTGTGTCTGACCTAGGCTCCTGCGGAGGCAGAAGCCACCTGTGCCGCCCTGGTGAAATCTGGAAACGCCTGGTGTGTAGCCACGGAAGACTTGGACGCCCTGCCCTTTGGAGCCCTGCGCCTCCTGCGGCATCTGGGCGTGAAGAAAAGGTGAGCTTAATTCAATGAATTCAATTTATATGCTGCCCCACTCCCCAAGGACTAACGGCAGCTTAGCCCCAGAGCGTAAGCTACTGTGGTCTTTAAATGTTGAGATGCTGGTGGACTTCAACTCCCAGACTAGAACAGAACAGAATAGAACAGAATTCTTTCTTGGCCAAGTGTGACTGGACACACAAGGAATTTGTCTTTGGTGTAGATGCTCTGAGTGGACTTAAAAGAAAAGAGACACTTGTCAAGAATCAGGAGGTACAACACTTAATGATTGTCATTGGGGTCAAATAAGCAATCAGGAAACAATATTAATAGAAATCTTGCTTGGATGACCAACTTTGGCTATACTATTCAATAAGAAGAATGGGAAAAGTTTTGGAAACTTAATTATAAACTAACAATTTTGGTTCCATAGAGAGAGAATCAATGTAAGATGTTCTACCGGTGCCATTGTGCCCGGCAATATTAGCAAAAATTTATCCAGGCTTGAAAAGCGATTGTTGGAAATGTAAGTCAACGCATGGTACTTACTACCACGTATGCTTGTGGTGGCCCCTGCCTTCTGGAATCAACTCCCCCCAGAGATTAGAACGGCCCTCACTCTCCTTGTCTTTCACAAATTACTCAAGACCCACCTTTATCGCCAGGCATAGGGGGGTTAAGATATTCCTTCCCCTGGGCCATTACAAGTTATGCATGGTATGTTTGTGTGTATGTTTGGTTTTTTTATAATAAGAGTTTTTAGTTGTTTTATTAAATTGGATTGTTACATGTTACATGTTGTTTTTTATCATTGTTGTTAGCCGCCCCACGTCTACGGAGAGGGGCGGCATACAAATCCAATAAATAATAATAATAATAATAATAATAATAATAATAATAATAATAAGGTGGTTATGCCCAGAAACAAGGAAATTCTGGATTATGGTTCAAAATATGGTAAAAGAAATATTAAACTTTGAATTTGAATTTAAGCCCGAGATATTTTTATTAGGAATAATCAGAGGACAACACGAAAAGGCTAACTATTATTTGATAGTACATGTATTAATGGCACCCCATTTGATTTTTGCTCAGAATTGGAAAAAAGAAAACGTACCAACTAAGGATCTGGCAATTTTAAAAATACTAAAATGCGGAAAATGGACTAAACTTACTTTAGAGTTACAGAAGAAACAGGAAGAAGAATATTACACTGTGCGGGATAAATTTTATAATTGGATTGATAGAAAGTGAGAAATAAGATAAATGTAAATTAAACCAAAAATAGGGAAAACGAAGAACAGAAATGTAACTATAAATATGTTTTCATGTTTAATGCCTTTGCTGCATATTGTTTTTTTGTTGTCACTGTGTTTTGTTTCTGCCTTTTAAAAAGCCAATAAAAATATTTATTTTTTAAAGAAATCTTAAGGATACAAGCAACAAGTGACAGTCATACAGTCCTAAATGGGAGGAGATGGGGGATAGGAAGGATGAGACAAAACTACTAGAAATAGCAGTGCAGATTTAGTAAATAGTTTGACAGTGTGGAGGGAATTATTTGTTTAGCAGAGTGATGGCGTTTGGGAAAAAACTATTATGGTGTCTAGTTGTCTTGGTGTGCAGGGCTCTGTAGTGACATTTTGAGGGTAGGAGATGAAACAGTTTGTGTCCAGGATGTGAGTGGTCAGTCAATATTCCCCCCCCTCTTTTTGACCCGTGCAGTCTACATGAATCCTCCATGGAAGGCAGGTGGGCAGCCGTTGTTTTGTTCTGCAGTCCTGATTCTCCTCTGAAGTCTGTGTCGGTCTAGTTGGGTTGCAGAACCGAACCAGACAGTGATGGAGGTGCAGATGACAGACTCAATGATTCCTCTGGCCATGCCTCATATGTGGTCACTTTTAATGCTTGTGGACTTCAGCCCCCACAATTCCTCAGCCATGGCAACTTTGAGGCATGTGGACTTCATCTCATTATTATTATTTAAACGTGGTGGTTTTCCTCTGGCAGTGAAGTCCGACTCTAGGGGGCGCTGCACATCTGCAATTCACAGTGGTGGACGTAACTACACAGTATGCCAAAGAGCATGGAAAGCTGTTTAAATTTTCTAAAACTCTTAAATTACATTTTTTAATTTTTTAAAATTAATGAATTAGATTAATTAATTAATCTCCATTTGGTTCTTCCCCCCCAGACCGCTGGAAGAGATCTCCTTGCCCATCGTCCTGCAAAAGCTTGGGGTGACTCAGGAGCAGGTAAGGGGCAGTAATTTAATTTATTATAAATAAATTTAATTTAATTTATTTATATGCCGCCCAATCCCAAAGGGACTCAGGGCGGCGTGCAACAATAGAATCAAACAATGATACATTAGAATACATTACATTTTCCCTGCCTCCTTCTCTGGGTTTGGTAGCCGAGCAGAACTGGGGCTCCGCAGCTGTTCCCGAGAGAGAGACAAAAGCAGCCCCCACCTCCAGACACTGGGCTGCAGCTTATCTTTATTTTTAAAAATTATTTATTAGTTTTTCCAAATTTTAAAAACAACATTTCTCTAGTTTAATACTTTGGGTTGAGTTCCCTCTGCAGATTCCCTCCAACTCTGTGTCTTTTTCCTGTGTAGATTTCCAGAAAAGTCTAGGTAGGTTGGGGGTGGAAGGACCCCCCTTTACGAAAACAGGTTGCAAGGCCTTGGTCTCTTCAGCCTTGAAAGATGGTGTTGAATACATGACTTGATCGAAGTGTATAAAATCCTGCATGGGATAGAAAAGGTGGAGAGAGAGAAATTCTTTTCTCTATCACACAATCCTAGGACGAGGGGCCCCTCCCTAAAGCTCACGGGTAAGAAAGTGAGGACAGATAAAGGGAAATATTTCTTCTTCACCCAGAGGGTCCTTGGTTGATGGGATTCCCTTCCAGAAGAGGTCGTGACAGCTGTCAACCTCAATAGCTTCAAGGCAGCATTAGACAGATTCAGGGATGCCAAGTGTATCATAGGTGGTTATTGAAACGGATGTCCATGTGCCACCCCTGTGTTGGTTGAGGCAGGCAGGGCTCCCTTGGGTCCCATTTGTTGGGGGTCAGGGGAAAGGGAGGGTCTTGCCTTCTCTTTCTGCTCAAGATCCCCAGGGACAATTGTGGGGCCGCTGTGGGACACAGAAGGCTGGACTCCATGGGCTTTGTACTGATTCAGCCGGGCTCTTCTTAGGCTCTTTTGCAAAGCAATGGACCCACTTGTCTCTCTCTCTCCCACCCCCCCTTTGCTCTCTCTTGGCCGGATCCAGTTTGTGGATCTCTGCATTCTGCTGGGCTGCGACTACTGCAACAAAGTCCGAGGATTGGGCCCCAAGAAGGCGCGGAAGCTGCTGCAGCTGCACGGGAGCATCGAGGGGGTGCTGCGGAACACAAGCCGCGAGGTGACCATCTGGCAGCAGTGTTCCCTCTAATTTTTTTTTGGGGGGGGGGGGGGGGCGGAAAAGTATAGTGTCTGAGCGGCAGTCCCTTTGGGACTGGGCGGCACCGAAATAATAAACAAACAAACAAACAAACAAACAAATAAATAAACCCCCCCCCCCCCCTGTTTTGCCTGAGAGAATTTCAAAATAAAATACTGTACTGTGTGTCTATAACAGTGAGCTCATAATAGGGCAACTCTATCAATATCAAAATGCCACTTAAATAGTTGAGCTAGTTTCAAAGTAGATTTTGATTTTCTTTCTCTCTTCCTTACTCCCATTCTTTTTCTTTCTCTTTTCCTTCCTCTCTTTTTTCTATCTGTTTCTCTCTCTTCCTCTCTTCCTCTCTCTCTCCTTCCCTCTCACTCTTTCCCTCTCGGCTTCTGGGCAGGTTTGGAAAACTCTGAGTTGATGGTGATTTTTAAGTGCGCCATGGCTCACTGCTCAGCTTAGAGGGAACTATGACTGGCGGCTCTTGCCCCCTGCCCTCCGTCCTGCTCTTGACCCTCTGCAGGCGGGCAGCTTGTTCCGTGGCCGGACGCCAGATGCTGTTACCGGGCGGTAGAGGCCCCACTTCCTAACACACCCGTGAAACCCCAAAGGTGCTTTAGAATAGAATAGAATAGAAAAGAGAATAGAGTAAAATAGAATAGAATAGAATATGCAATGGAATAAATAGAATAGAAAATAGAATAGAATAGAAAATAGAATAGAATATGGAATGGAATAGAATAGAATAGAATTCTTTATTTACCAAGTGTGATTGGACACACAAGGAATTTGTCTTTGGTGCAGATGCTCTCAGTGGACTTAAAAGAAAAAGAGACATTGGTCAAGAATCATGAGGTTCAACACTTAATGATTGTCATTGGGGTCAAATAAGCAATGAGGAAACAATATTAATAGAAATCTTAAGAATACAGGCAACAAGTGACAGTCATACAGCCCTAAGTGGGAGGAAATGGGTGACAGGAAGGACGAGAAAAAAACTAGTCGTATTAAATTAATCAAACCAACAAAGAGGGGCATCCTTGAGGCTCTCAGAGTTCCATCATTTCATTGCATTAACTGACTAGGTAACACAATCAGTGCTAATCCCATTTTTTAAATATCTTCCTTTTAAATGTTTTTATAGTCCTGTGAATGGCTTGTAAACCTGGTTTTATCTCTGGCTGCCTGCGGGTGGTTGATGGGTCTGCATGGCAACCTCTGATGGGATTAGGGGAAAGAGGGAGGCCCTGGGAGAAGGGGAGAGGGGGTGCAGGGAGGGTGGGGGTGGCCTCCCCCTCCTGCAAATGCCTTCTGGGCCCAGCCAGGACTTAACAGCTGCTCCTCCGAATTCACCACAAAACTGGGATGATCCCACTCTGTAGACAACCAGGAGGAAAGGGAAGGAGAATATTTGTAGCTTCAGGCTTGAAATCAAAACACATTAGAATAGAACAGAATAGAATCAAAGGTAATAATAACAGCAGAGTTGGAAGGGGCCTTGGAGGTCTTCTAGTCCAACCCCCTTAGGCAGGAATCCCTCCACTACTTCAGACAGATGGTTGTCCAACATCTGCTTAAAAACTCCCAGTGTTGGAACATTCACAAGTTCTAGAGATTAATTGTTCTAATTATCAGGAAATTTCTCCTTAGTTCTAAATTGCTTCTCTCCTTGTTTAATCTCCACCCATTGCTCCTAGTTCTACCCTTAAGAGCTCTGGAGAATAGCCTGACTCCCTCTTCTTTGGGGCCACCCCTGAGATACTGGAAGGATGCTATCCTGTCTCCCCTGGTCCTTCTTTCCATTAAACTAGCCGTGCCCAGTTCCTGCAACCGCTCTTCGTATGTTTCAGCCTCCATTTATCCCCTAATCCTCTTTCTTGCTCTTCTCTGCACTTTTTCTAGAGTCTCCACATCCTTTTTGCATCATGGCGACCATTCAATTTTGGTTCTTGGTGCTTTCTGAGGTTGATGGTTTTCTGGTAGGCGTTTCATTACCCAACGAGGTGACATCCTCAGGGCTGGCTGATAATGCTGCCTGGCCCTAATGGTGTTACCTAGTTTGGATCATGAAAGAGCTGCAGGGAAATGGCTAATTAATGTCTATTTTTTAATGCCACCCTTCTCCTTAGACTCAGGGCGGCTTACAACATGTTGGCAATAGCACTTTTTAACCTCTAAGCCTGCTATTTTCAACCTTTTTTGAGCCGCGGCACATTTTTTGCATTTATAAAATCCTGGGGCACACCACCAACCAAAATGACACCAAATGACACTCTAACACAGTACATTTTATACATATAGTTAACAAATATACAGTGATCCCTCGATTAGCACGGTCTCGATTAGCGCGAAACGCTGCAACGCGGTTTTTCAAAAAATATTAATTAAAAAATAAGTCCGCGCTAGTTCTCTCTCTCTTTCTCTCCCTGTTGCCGGCGTGGTATATGAGAGAGAAAGAGAGAGGCAGAGGTCGGGCGCATTACCGGGAGGTGGAGGCGGCGTGGGGACGCTGGGTGCCGGGGACACCGAGGAGGGGGTGGACGTGGCCTCTCAGCTGCAGAGCCGAACAAGGGCGGAGGCAACGGCGGAGTCCGGCTCTGGGGCCATGCGGGGCCGCTCATCCAGGGGGGCGTGGACTGGCAAGTCGCCCTCCTTTCTCTTTCTTTCTCTCTCTTATACCACACCGGTAACAGGGAGAGAAAGAGAGAGAGCGGAGGGCACCTTGCCGGTCCACGCCCCCCTAGATGAGCGGCTCCGCATGGCCCCAGCGCCGCCCAGGCAAAGGGGAAACCCCAAGATTGCTTGCCGCTTGCCGTATTGCAGCGAAGGAGGCGAAGCAAGGCTCCAAGCTGCAATACGGCAAGCGGCAAGCGATCTTGGGGTTTCCCCTTTGCCTGGGCGGTGGGAAGACCAAGGGAAGGTTCCTTCAGCCGCCCAACACCTGATCCACTCCGCAGCGCGGCGGCAGCGAGGAGCCGAAGATGGGGTTTCCCCTTTGCCTGGGCAACGGGGAAACCCCATCTTCGGCTCCTCGCTGCTTCCGCGCTGCGGAGCAGGTCAGCTGTTGGGCGGCTGAAGGAACCTTCCCTTGGTCTTCCCCGCCGCCCACACGTAAACTCCACCATCTGCGCGTGTGCGGCCATGAAAAAAATGGCGCGCATGCGCAGATGGTGGTTTTTACTTCCGCACCACTATAACGCGGAAATCGATTAGCGCGGGAGGTCTTGGAACGTAACCCCCGTGCTAATCGAGAGATCACTGTAGTTTCTAAATACTCATTTAGTGTGAAACCTGGGCCTGTTTCGATGAACCCAAAAGGGAGATCCTGGCAGGATGGTAGTTTGGGGATGCATATTTAATTTCCCCACAGCACACCTGACCATGTCTCACGGCACACTGGTTGAAAAACACTGCTCTAAGCGGTTGACAGACTGAGCCTCTTGCCCCCAACCATCCAGGTCCTCATTTGACCCACCACGGAAGGATGGGAGGCTGAGTCCACCTTGAGTCGGTGATGAGATCTGAACTGCTGACCTGCAGCACTCAGCTTTAGTGGCCTGCAGTACTGCACTAGTTGGACTGCAGCCCTGCAGGCTCCTTCAGCTGTAATTCAGCGGTTCAGATCTCCCCACAGGCTCCAGGTGGACTCAGCTTTCCCTCCATCCAAGGGGGGTCAAGTGAGGACCCGGATGGTTGGAGGCAAGAGGCTCATTTTGCAAACCGCTTAGAGGGGGCTGGGAAAGCACTTTAAAGCAGTAAATGAGTCTACATGCTGTTGCTAAGGCTACAGGGGAAGGTTTGGTAGGGAAGGTTTGCCTATTTGCCGATGACTCTAAAGTATGCAATAGGGTTGATATTCCTGGAGGGGTCGGTAATATGGTAAATGATTTAGCTTTACTAGATAAATGGTCAAAGCAATGGAAACTGCAGTTTAATGTTTCCAAATGTAAAATAATGCACTTGGGGAAAAGAAATCCTCAATCTGAGTATTGTATTGGCAGTTCTGTGTTAGCAAAAACTTCAGAAAAGAAGGATTTAGGGGTAGTGATTTCTGGCAGCCTCAAAACGGGTGAGCAGTGCAGTCAGGCGGTAGGGAAAGCAAGTAGGATGCTTGGCTGCATAGCTAGAGGTATAGCAAGCAGGAAGAGGGAGATTGTGATCCCGCTATATAGAGCGCTGGTGAGACCACATTTGGAATAATACTGTGTCCAGTTCTGGAGACCTCACCTACAAAAAGATATTGACAAAACTGAACGGGTCCAAAGACGGGCTACAAGAGTGGTGGAAGGTCTTAAGCATCAAACGTATCAGGAAAGACTTCATGAACTCAATCTGTGTAGTCTGGAGGACAGAAGGAAAAGGGGGGACACGATCGAAACATTTAAATATATTAAAGGGTTAAATAAGGTCCAGGAGGGAAGTGTTTTTAATAGGAAAATGAACACAAGAACAAGGGGACACAATCTGAAGTTAGTTCGGGGAAAGATCAAAAGCAACATGAGAAAATATTATTATACTGAAAGAGTAGTAGATGCTTGGAACAAACTTCCAGCAGACGTCGTAGATAAATCCACAGTGACTGAATTTAAACCTGCCTGGGATAAACATAGATCCATCCTAAGATAAAATACAGGAAATAGTATAAGGGCAGACTAGATGGACCTTTTCTGCCATCAATCTTCAATGTTTTTATGTTTCTACCTGCTCTTCTCCCCTTGCAGAAACACCCTGTGCCGGACGGCTGGTGCCTGGAGGAGGCCCGGCGTCTCTTTCTGCAGCCGGAGGTGACGGACCCGGGCCAGGTGGTGCTGGAGTGGAAGGAGGTGGACGAGGAGGGTGTAGTGAGGTTCCTGGCGCACGAGAAGCACATGAAGTGAGTGGAAGGCGATTGACACACACACACACACCACGTTGAGCCCCACAAGAGGGGAGGGGCTGGGTCTTAGGGCATCGGCATCTGCTCTGTGGCCCCGGCGAGGAGTCCGCTGGGTGAGTAGGTGGTCATGAAGACGCTCTGAAGGCCGGGCTCCCTCTCAACCCAGCAGGATGGGAACTGAACATCCCCTGGTGTTAGAAACAGAGAAACCTAGAAGATTGACAGCAGAAAAAGACCTCCTGGTCCATATCGTCTGCCCTTAGACTCTTTCCTGGATTTTATCTTAGGATGGATCTATGTTTATCCCAGGCAGGTTTCAATTCAGTGACTGTGGATTGACCAACCACGTCTGCTGGGAGTTTGTTCCAAGCATCTACTCCTCTTTCAATCAAATATTTTCTCATGTTGCTTCTGATCTTTCCCCCCAACTAACCTCAGATTGTGGCCTCTATTTTGTTGCAGACTTTTCATGACCCAACTACGAGGGTCGCCCAGAACTTAATGCACCACATTTTCTTTCTTCAACAATTATTTATTGAACTCAATGAAACTTACACACAAGAGAGAACGAGGTTTCTTCTACGCTCCCTATTTTCCCACGTAATCTCCGTCCCCTTCTATGGCCTTCCGTCCAGCGAGACACAAGGGCCTGTACGCCCTGTCGGTACCACTCCTTGTTCTGGTCACGAAGCTATTTCTGCACCGTGCGAATCACCTCTTCATCATCCTCAAAATGCGACTAACCGTACTTCTGTCGATTCTCCATCAACTGCACAGAAACATTGGTGAATGTTCCCAACAGTTTCTTTCTCCGCAGTGAGAAATTCAATGATGACACGTTGCTTGTAACGTACATCGCTTACAGACACCGTTTGGAAACACTGCTGCAGCTACGCTCTCTGTCTGAAGACACGCAAAATTTACACACGCACTCCTGACCATTCAAGTGATGTATATCTAAAGTTTCGCATTCGTACCATTGCTGTAGGCTGAGAAAAAAAATGTGGTGCATTACTTTCTGGGCGACCCTCATAAGTAACATCACCTGTGCTGGAAGGGAGGTTTTTTAAGGCAGTGTTTCCCAACCTTGGCAACTTGAAGATATTTGGACTTCAACTCCCAGAATTCCCCAGCCAGCAAATGCTGGCTGGGGAATTCTGGGAGTTGAAGTCCAAATATCTTCAAGTTGCCAAGGTTGGGAAACACTGTTTTAAAGAATGGTAGTGGTGATAATAAAGGAGGACTGATTGATGAATGAATGAATGAATGAATGAATGAATGAATGAATGAATGAATGAATGAATGAATGAATGAAGTGGGGGTAAATCACCCCTGTGCCTGCCTCCCTTTTGCCATCTTCCCCTCACCCCCTCTTCCGCAGAGAGATCCGAGTTCGGGGTCGCCTACAGAGGTGGCGAGATGCCCGCCGGAAGCTCAGTGAAGAAGCCCGGGACTCCGTCTCCAAGGCCAGAGGGAGGCCAAGGAAGGCAACCAAGACCATGAAAGATTTCTTCCCGGTTCAGAAATGTCCAAAGAAGGTGAGGAAGAAGAAGAAGAGGAAGGCTGTTCTCCCCTCCCAGCTCCAAAAAAAGAGGAGTCAGGCATAGTGTGGAAGTAGAGAGCAGGATGAAAGGATGAGGTAGATGATGGATCTGTGTTTATCCCAGGCATGTTTGAATTCAGTTCCTGTGGATTGACCAACCACGTCTGCTGGAAGTTTGTTCCAAGCATCTACTACTCTTTCAGTCAAATCATATTTTCTCCTGTGGCTTTTGATCTTTCCCCCCAACTAAGCTCAGATTGTGTCCCCTGGTTCTTGTGTTCACTTTCCTATTAAAAACACTTCCCTCCTGAACCTTATTTAACCCTTTAACCTATTTAAATGTTTCGATCAAGTCCCCCCTTTTCCTTCTGTCCTCCAGACTATACAGATGGAGTCCATGAAGTCTTTCCTGATACATTTTATGCTTAAGACCTTCCACCGTTTTTGTAGCCCGTCTTTGGACCCCCTCAATTTGATCCATCTCTTTTTGTAGGTGAGGCCTCCAGAACTGAACACAATATTATTCCAAATGTGGTCTCACCAGAGCTCTATACAGCGGGATCACAATCTCCCTCTTCCTGCTTGTGATACCTCTAGCTATGCAGCCAAGCATCCTACTCGCTTTCCCTACAGCATGACTGCACTGTTCACCCATTTGGAGACTGTCAGAAATCACCGCCCCTCAATCCTTCTCTTCTGAAGTTTATATACTCCAAAAAATGCAATACCAACATCCTATAAAAGCAGGTTGCTTGCCTGTTTCACTAACACTCTCCCCCTCCCCTCTTCTACACAGGTGCCCACCCGTCCACCTGCCAGGAAGAAGCCAAAGTTGTCTGAAACAGTCCCAGCAATTTGAGGGAGCGATTCCCTTGGTGCTCTCCGAACTTGGCAGCTTTCCTGTTAAGACGCTTCATTACCGAACTAGGTGACGCCATCAGTGCTCCATCGGTTCCCTTTTGCCTTGCATTATACGCCTTGTCGGGTTCCAGGAAAAGCTTCTGCTGTCTTCACACATACACAAACACACACACAGACACACATACAAAGCTGTCAATAATGAGCATCGCATCAATCAGTATCGGCGTCTTTCAGCTGAGCAAAATCAGTCAAATGATTGATGCCCCCTTACAAATTAAGCACAGTTAGATAGATTAGATTAGATTAGATTAGATTTATTGGATTTATATGCCGCCCCTCTCCGTAGACTCAGGGCGGCTCACAACAATGGTAAAAAACAATACATAGTAACAAATGTAATATTTCGCAATCTAAATTACAGTTTTAGGTTAAAAAATCCAAAAGAAGCCCCAATATATAAAAAACAAGCACACAGTCGAATCATACACAGAAACTACATGGGCAAGGGGGAGATGTCTCAATTCCCCCATGGCTGACGGCAGAGGTGGGTTTTAAGGAGTTTCTGAAAGGCAAGGAGGGTGGGGGCAATCCTAATCTCTGGGGGGAGCTGGTTCCAGAGGGTTGGACCCACCACAGAGAAGGCTCTTCCCCTGGGTCTCACCAGACGACATTGTTTAGTTGACGAGACCCGGAGAAGGCCCACTCTGTGGGACCTGACTGGTCGATGGGATTCGTGCGGCAGAAGGCGGTCCCAGAGATATTCTGGTCCGATGCCATGTAGGGCTTTATAGGTCATAACCAACACTTTGAATTGTGACCAGAAACTGATCGGCAACCAATGCAGACTGCGGAGTGTTGATGTGACATGGGCATATTTAGAGAAGCCCATGATTGCTCTCGCAGCTGCATTCTGCACGATCTGAAGTTTCCAAACATTCTTCAAAGGTCGCCCCATGTAGAGAGCGTTACAGTAGTCGAGCCTCGAGGTGATGAGATAGAAGAGAATTACACTGGGGAACAGCAATTGCGTTGTCTTAATTCTATGACTTGTTTTCCACTAACTTTTGGCCTGTTTTCTGACTGCTTATTTGTACCTTATGACAATCATCAGGTGTTGTACCCCATGATTCTTGACAAATGTATCTTTTCTGCACCAAAGACAAATTCCTTGGGTGTCCAATTGGGCAATAAAGACTTCCATTCCATTCCATTCTATTGTGGTATGACAAAGCTACTGTAGATTTTAAAAATGGTTGTGACAGGTGGGCTATTTTTAAGAGTGTAGAATAAACAGAAATAGAGATTCTGTCTCAAAACACCTTTGTGCCTTTTAATTAAAGAAGTATTTGATAGACGAGAGAAAGGATAAGTAAACATAAATTGGCTAATTTATCCTGAAGTAATTTGAATTTTCTCAAGTGGATTGTAAAATATAATTGCATTGGCATCCTTCTGTCTCGAAAGACCATGGTATCATGCTGTGGATTCCCCAAATAAAAATAAAACATAGAGAAGATTTAACAACAGAACGATATTTTTCTCAATAGTTTCTTTTTAATGTAAAATTTTTAGAAAAACTTAAGGTGGATAAAATATTTTATGGTTTCAAACAATGGAAGTTTGAAACCAAATTATGTACTAAGAATGTGAATGTTATTTTTAAAATTGAAACTTGAAACAAGAATAATGAATGAAAGAATGCATGGTGAGAAAATGCACTAAAACCTTGGTAATATACAAAGGGAACAGTGGGAAAATAGGTGGTTGAAAGGATTAAAATATACTTTGTGTTAAAGAGAATTTTTTAATAAAATGATGTATTGTTCGTATTTGTTACCAGAGAAATTGTCTGGGATGCATAAAGGATTCAGCTGCCAAGCATCCAAATTTTGATCATGGGACCATAAAGATGCTTCAGTGGTCATAAGTGTGAAAAATGGTCATAAGTTGCTTTTTTCACTGCTGTTGTAACTTTGAATGTTAACTGAACTGTTGTAAGTTGAGAACTACATGTGCTTTGAATCTTTGGCAGAAGTGTAAACAACATGAAGGAACATTTGGTTATGTTTGATGGCCATGTAAAAAAAACCAACCTAAAAAAATTGGAAAGAAATATATACTGTATATTAATTCAGAGGATTTTAAAGATTGCAGTTGAATCCAGATAGTATTTCCCTTTGGGGACTAATGTGCAGGCAATTAGGACAAAGTCCTGGCACTTTACTTTTTTATATGGCAACTGCAACAAGACTGCTACTTCTCCAAAAATGCAAAGGTTCAACACACGCACAACGGAGGAATGGATGGCAAAGATGATGGAAGTTGCAGAGTTGGATTTAAAAAAGGACAAAAATCCAACATCTACATTTATGGTCAATTCCCTTGCAGAATTTTTTTGCAGGAGACTGGAAAAAAATGCACTTACAATTTGTGGCTTTGATTATTACGGAGGTGAAATAGACAATAGAAAAAGGTTTTTAATAATTGGACGATAAGAGATTTTTTTTTTGTAATTGTACTTAACATTTGCGACAAAAGAAACCCAAAGCTTCTTTGTATTTTTAAAAAACATTCTTTCTCTTTGTTTTCCTTTTTTTCCACTTTGTATTACTTGGTGTTTGTTTTTATGCTCTTTGTAATTTTTTAAAATAAACTTTAGTTTTAAAAAATTAATTTTGTCCTGGCTATACCCACTACTACCCTTGGCTTGCCTTTAGATGATTTGAGCATAGGAGGGAAGGGGAGAGGAGGGAGGGAGGAAGGAAGGATTGAGAGATAGAAATGTAGAAAGATAGATAGATAGATGATAGATAAATTGAAAGAAAGAAAGACAGATATAGATTAGAAATACAGATAGACGATAGACATCTCTCTTAATTTCTCTAATAGATGCTAGAAATATAGATAGATTAAAAGAGATAGATAGATTGATTGATTTATTGATTGATTAAAAGAGAGATGATAGAAATATAGATAGAAGATAGATTAAAAGGGTTAGATTAAAAGAGATAGATAGCTATATTAAAAGATAGATAGATGAGAGAGCAATGATAAGATTGACAGATTAGGTAGACCATTGATTGACATGATTAACAGACATTGACAGATGGGATGGAGATCTATCAGTAGCTAAGTAGATCTTGGCGCACACACACACACCGTGAGATTGTGGCTGGGTCTCCCTTGCAAAGGAATGGCTTGGCTGTTTGGCCAATAGGATCCTCTCCATATTTTCACATTGTTTTATTCCCTTCCCTGGGGTCCCTGCGACCCGGGCACAGGGGTCTCCGCTTGCTCTCAAGCTTGAAATTACAAAAAAGGGCCACTAGGTGGCTCTTTTGGCATCTGTGTGTCTGTCTAGTGTCCAGTCTGGGGCCTTGGGCAGGGAAGGAAACTCCAAGAGGGATGCTGCCCTCCAGAGCGTCCTATTTTTCCCTTCCTGTTGTGTCTTTCCAAGCCTTGGGTGGCTGAGCTCCTGACCTATGTGTATGTGTGTCCATCCCATGGGCCCTGGAAACCAGGCCACCTCCATCCTTCCTCCAGGCAGAGGAGCATTGTGTGTGGGTATCATGTTGGGATGGATTCTAAAATCCTGCATGGGACAGAAAAGGTGGAGAGAGAAAAACCTCTTCTCTTTATCACACAATACCAGGGAGCCCTCCCCAAAGCTCACAGGTGAGAAAGTGAGGACAAATCAAGGGAAATATCTCTTCCCCCAGAGGGTCCTTGGTTGATGGAATTCCCTTCCAGAAGAGGTCGTGACACCTGTCAGCCTGGAGAGCTTCAAGGCAGGATTAGACAGATTCAGGGATGCCAAGTGTATCATAGGTGGTTATTGAAACAGATGTCCAAGTGCTGCCCGTATGTTGGTTGAGGCAGGCAGGGTTCCCTTGGGTCCCATTTGTTGGGGGTCCAGGGAAAGGGAGGGTCTTGCCTTCTCTTTCTACTCAAGTTCCTTGTGGGCAATTGGGGGGTCACTGTGGGACACAGAATGCTGGACTCCATGGGCTTTGGCCCCATTCAGCAGGGCTCTTCTTAGGTTCTTATGATTAAATGGCACATCTTTTAGATCCCGCTGTAAAATACTGTATATGATTTTTTATATATATAAGAGGTTTTAAATTGTTTTTTAAACTGATTTTTGGATGTACCTTGTTGTAAGCCACCTTACAGAGTCCTTCAGGAGTTGGGTGGCATATTAATTAAATTAATAATTATTATTATAAATAAAAATTGAGCTGGGAGGTAGCTTTTCTATCTATGGATAGATGGATGGATGGATAGGTAGAGATAGATAAAGATAGATAGATAGATAGATAGATAGATAAAGAGAGGGAGAGATAAAGATAGATAGAGAAAGATAGATAGAGAAAGAGAGATAAATATAGAAAGATAGATAAAGAGAGAGAGATAGAGATAAAGATAGAGAGAGGTAAAGAGAGAGATAAAGATAGATAGATAGATTAAAATAGAGAGAGAGATAGAGATAAAGATAGATAGATAGATTAAAATGGATATATATATATATATATATATATATATATATATATACAGTGGAACCCCGACATAAGAGCTGCTCTACTTAAGAGCAACTCGAGATAAGAGCTGGGAGGGGAGAGATATTTTTGTTCTACTTACAAGCCCAAATTCGAGATACAAGCGCCAAGGAGCTGTCTCCTGAAGCCAAACGCTAACTTCCGCGTTCGGCTTCAGGAGACAGCTGCGAAGCGGCGCGCGTGTTTTAAAAGGTTGCAGCCGGCCTGGGGGGCTCGGGGGGGTGCTTGCAGCTTTCTTTCTTGCTCTTTTTCTTTCTCTCTTTTACCTTCCCTTCCTCTATTTCTTCTTTTCTTTCTCCTTCCCACCTTCTTCTCTCCCTCCCTCCCTTCACTCATTCCTCTCTTACTCTCCCCTTTCATAAGTTTCCTTGCTTCCTTCCTCTGTTCCTGTCCCTTCCCCCTTTCTTTCTTTCTTTCTTTCTTGCTCTTTTTCTTTCTCTCTTTTACCTTCCCTTCCTCTATTTCTTTTCTTTCTCCTTCCCACCTTCTTCCCTCCCTCCCTCCCTTCACTCATTCCTCTCTTACTCTCCCCTTTCATAAGTTTCCTTGCTTCCTTCCTCTGTTCCTGTCCCTTCCCTCTTTCCTTCCTTCCTTCCCACCCTCTGTCCATTCATTCACCCATTCCTCTCTTGATCGCTTAAAGCCGGTCCCTGGTGCAAAAAGGGTTGGGGACCTCTGTCCTACAGGATTGGGTGGCAGAGAAGTTGAACATATGTAAATTTAAAAGTTTAAGAAAGTTTACAAGTTAAGTGAAAGAAACTTCATTATTCATTTATATGTACATGTACATTTCTTCATTAAAAACATGTCTTTCTGCATAATTTAGACTAACTTTGTGATTTTTTTGAGGGCTGGAACCAATTAAAATTATTTACATTAATTCCTATGGGGAAAAGTCGTTCGAGATAAGAGCTGCTCGACTTAAGAGCCCAGGTCCGGAACGAATTAAACTCGTATCTCGAGGTACCACTGTATATAGATAGATAGATAGATAGATAGATAGAGAGAGAGAGAGAGAGAGAGAGAGAGAGAGAGAGAGAGATAAAGATAGAGAGAGAGAGATAAAGAGAGAGAGAGAGATAGGTGATAGATATAATAGGTAGGTGGGTATGTAGGTGAATGGATGGAAGGATGGTTGGGTAGGTAACCAGGTAGGTAGAGAACAGCCAGCCAGATAGATGGATGATGGATGGAGAGAGAGATGATGGGTGGATGCATAGAGATAGATAAATAGAAGAATGGATGGATGGATAGATAGGTAGGCAAATAGATAAGTAGATGGATGACGGGATGGATAGATACAGGCTACAGAAATGTAAAATGCATAAGATGTTCGTATGTTTCCTCGTTGTCTTTTTTTTTTTGTTCCTGTACCGTTTATTTTAAAAAAAAATCCAATAAAATGTATAAACGACCCCCGCCCCCAAAAACCCACAAAGCGACAGAGGGAAAGACACACCCGCAATCTGACACACGCACACACACACACCCTCCGACACAGGCGCGCGCGGCCCCGCACCCCGAGACGCCCCTCCCGGCGCTGGCAGCCGCCCCCGGAGCCCCGCGGTGCGTCCGAGGCGGCGAGCGTCGGGGTGGGTGCCGGTCTCTGCGCCTCCCCGGCTCTGCTGCGCCTGCTGCGTCACGGGCGGGCGGCGGTGCGGGGCTGCCCATGTACGCCTTCTACTCGCTGCTGGTGCTGGTCTTCTACGCGCTCTTCCGCAAGGGCGATGCGGGCGCCGGGAGGGGGCGGCGGGGGGCGCGCAGGAGGCTGCCCGGGGGACCCGCCCCCCTCGCCCCCCACGCCCCGGTAAGTCTCCCCCCTCCAGACCCCCCCCGCCTGGCCCTGGCCCCTCCCACCCAGGGAACCCCCAGACTTCATCTCACCGTTCCACCTGCCTCTTGCCCCCCAAGCCCCGGTAAGTCTTCCCCCTCCAGACCCCCCCTGCCTGGCCCTGGCCCCTCCCACCCAGGGAAGTAGGGGGGAGGGAGGGGCATGCGGGGACCCCCAGACTCCATATCACCCCTCCACCTGCCTCTTGCCCACCTGGCCCAGGTAAGTGGGGGAGGGATGGCGAGGGGGTTTCTCACTGACACCCCCCCCCGCCTGCCCTGGGGAAATGGGGAGAAAGGGGAGGGTGCTGCGGGGACCCCCAGACTCTCCCACTAACCCTCCCCACCTGCCTACCCCTGCCCTGGTAACTGGGAGGGGTCTGGGGGTATCCCCGGACTCTCCCACTCAATCCCTCACCTGTCTCTTGCCCCCCCAACCCAGGAAAGTGGGGGGAGGGGAGGGGGCTGCGGGGATCCCCACATTCTCTTACTGACCCCCCCCACCTGCCCTCACCACCACCCCGGCCTGGGTAAGTGGGGGAGGGATGGGGAGGGGGCTGCAGGGACGCCTAATTTCTCCCACTCACCAGAGAGAAACACCCCCCCCTAAAGGGACACCCCAGGACCCTTCCAAGAGGGCAAGGAGGGTCCAGCCCCTGGGAGACCCCCAAGTCATGGATCGTAGCCTGGCTCAAAGAGGAGGGCGAGAAATTGGGGGTCCCTGCAGCCAGCATCCTTTGCAACAGGATTGGCTTTTGGGGAGGGGGCACATCACCCACAGACACCAGCAATAGCCCCCTTTTTGTGCACTGGGGGGATTTAAGCCCACCTGCCCTGCCCAAAGTGCTGCCTGCGTGTGATGCTCCCCTTATTTGACTGCGTCTCCCCAAAATGGGGGAGCTGGCACAGCTGCAGCCCACCCACCCCGTTCTTCTTGCAAGAAGCCCCCGGAGAGTAACCTGGGCAGGATAGGATGGGATGGGATAATAAAGAGGAGAGGAATGGAGGAGAAAGAATAGTTCTGTGCTAGCAAAACTGCAGAAGGATTTATGGTAATGTAATAATAATAATAATTATTAATAATAATTTATTAGACTTGTATGCTTCCCCTCTCCAAGGACTCGTGATTTCTGACTGTGATTCCTAACAGTCTCCAAATGTGTGAACAGTGCAGTCAGACGGTAGGGAAAGTGAGTAGGATGCTTGGCTGCATAGCCAGAGGTATCACAAGCAGGAAGACAGAGATTGTGAGACCGCTATATAGAGTGCTGGTGAGACCCCATTTGGTCCAGTTCTGGAGACCTCACCTACAAAAAAAGATGGATCAAATTGAAGGGGTCCAAAGACGGGCTACAAGAATGGTGGAAGGTCTTAAGCATAAAACGTATCAGGAAAGACTTAATGAACTCAATCTGTAGAGTCTGGAGGACAGAAGGAAAAGGGGGGACAGGATCGAAACATTTAAATATGTTAAAGGGTTAAATAAGGTCCAGGAGGGAAGTGTTTTTAATAGGAAAGTGGACACAAGAACAAGGGGACACAATCTGAGGTGAGTTGGGGGAAAGATCAGAAGCAACATGAGAAAATATTTGATTGAAAGAGGAGTAGATGCTTGGAACAAACTTCCAGCAGACGTGGTTGGTTAATCCACAGTCACTGAATTTAAACATGCCTGGGATAAACATAGATCCATCCTAAGATAAAATACAGGAAACAGTATAAGGGCAGACGAGATGGACCAGGAGGTCTTTTTCTGCCCTCAATCTTCTATGTTTTTATGTTTAAGCCACACATAATTGTGCAAAGCTCCATGTAGGTTTCCCACGCTTCCTCCTCGCCTTGAAAGGATGAATGTATAACTTTAGCAATTGACGTAGAATTTCATAAATAAATATGAGTCCCATAAGTAGGGAGCTGCTGGCAGTACTGGAAAAGAGCGCAGGCGAGCATGTACAGAGTGCCTCTTCCTCTTGGGACATTCACATGGCTTGTGATTCTCCAAGGTGACTCTGCCCCAGGTGTCTTTCTCTCCATCTATCACACAGACACACATAAACACACACACCTCCACACCTGTCTTCTAGCAGCTGCATCAGCCTATAAATTTGCCTTGCAAGTTGGCAGGAGGAAGAGTGATGGGGTTTCCATGGCAGCTGCTGCCATGGAAACGGAGTCACAGCATCTTGCCGATACAGGGACCACTCAGCTGGGAGAGGGGTTATCCCAGGTCAGCCACACACCCCCAAGGGAGGCCACACCTGTGTGCCTCTGGGCAAGGAGGTGGTGCGTGATGGAGAACTACTTGCCACTAGAAGTTGTGGGTGCTGCATCACTGTAGGTTTTTAAGAAGAGGCACCAGACAGTCACTTTTCTGAAATGGTGTAGTAGGGTCGCCTGCCTTAGCAGGAGGTTAGACTAGAAACATAGAAACATAGAAGATTGACGGCAGAAAAAGACCTCTTGGTCCATCTCGTCTGCCCTTATACTATTTCCTTTTATTTTATCTTGGGATGGATCTATGTTTATCCCAGGCATGTTTAAATTCAGTTAATGTGGATTTACCAACCACGTCTGCTGGAAGTTTGTTCCTAGCATCTACTACTCTTTCAATCAAATAATATTTTCTCATGTTGCTTTTGATCTTTCCTCCAACTAACTTCAGATTGTGTCCCCTTGTTCTTGTGTTCACTTTCCTATTAAAAACACTTCCCTCCTGGACCTTATTTGACCCTTTAATATATTTAAATGTTTCGATCATGTCCCCCCTTTTCCTTCTGTCCTCCAGACTCTACAGATTGAGTTCATTAAGTCTTTCCTGATACGCTTTATGCTTAAGACCTTCCACCCTTCTTGTAGCCCGTCTTTGGACCCGTTCAATTTTGTCACTAGATGACCTCCAAGGTCTATTCTGTTCAGTTCTGTTCTACTCTATTCTGTCCCATTCCATTCTGTTTTTTTCTATTCCATTCATAGAAGCATAGAAGACTGAGGGCAGGAAAAGACCTCATGGTCCATCTCGTCTGCCCTTATACTATTTCCTGTATTTTATCTTACAATGGATCTATGTTTATCCCAGGCATGTTGAAATTCAGTTACTGTGGATTTATCTACCATGTCTGATGGGAGTTTGTTCCAAGGATCTACTCCTCTTTCAGTAAAATAATATTTTCTCATGTTGCTTTTGATCTTTCCCCCAACTAACCTCAGATTGTGTCCCCTTGTTCTTGGGTTCACTTTCCTATTAAAAACACTTCCCCCCTGAACCTTATTGAACCCTTTCACATATTTCCCAGTGATCCTCCCGGGGGGGTCTGACCCCTTTCTCTGCCTCCCCAGGGCCGCAGACCTTTGTCAGAGGAGCTGCCAGAGGACACCCCCAAGACCCCCTCGCCAAACCATCGATGGCTGCAGCTGACGGATGTGGACAGTAGGTTTCTCTTCTGCACACACCCCCGTCACCCACCACCACACTGGGGCAGGCTCAACACTGGGTGGGGTGGGCCACTTGCCCCCCTCTTCCCCCTGCCCTCAGCCCCAAAGGCTGCTGCCAGGGGTAGGGCAGGTGGGGAGGGGGCAGAACCCAAAGTGGTCTCGGAAGCGTCTCGCTGGATGTAAAGTGAGGAGGGGGGGTCTTCTTTCTTTGTGCTTTGCAGTTCAGTCCCAGGAGGGGCCCTTGGGTTGCTCTGAGCTTGCAGACGTTTTCTTACCCAACTATATAACAACATCAGTGCTGATTCTGTTCCTCTGAAGATGTTACCTAGCCGGGTTATGAAATGTCTACAGGAAACCCACCCAAGCTAGGAGTGCAAGAAAGACCCCACAATCCCCCCTCCCCCTCCTCTTCTCTGCAAACCCAACTCCTTTCAAACACTTTCTAACCTCTGACACTGATGATGTTCCCTGGTTGGGTCAGGAAACATCTGCAAGAAGACCATTAAGCTCAGAGGGCACCGAGGACCCCACAGTCCTCCTCCCCCTCCTCTCCACACACCCCACTCCCTTCTACCACTAATGATGTTGCATAGCTGGGTTATGTCTACAAGAAACGCACTCAACTAAGACCCCACAAACCTCCTCCTCCTCCTTTATCTCCACACACCCCACTCCCTTGTAGCACTGATGACGTTAGCTAGTTGGATTATGAAATGTCTACAAGAAAACCACCCTAAGACATCCCCCCCCCCCGCACACGCCCACATTTGAACCCTGGATCTCCGTCCTCTGTCACTGCCAGCAACTGAGCTCCTCTGCCAGGCTGAGACTGGCACTCGGCCGGCCCCTGGGGGTGGGCGAGGGGGCAATAGGGAGGGCCGAGGTCTTTCGGCTCCCCCTCACTGCCCTGCTTGGCCTCTGCAGGCAGCTCCGAGAGCGACCCAGGCAGCCCCTGGGAAGAGGACGGCCCGGCCCCCTCGGAGGAAGCCCCCACCCCACTGACGGAGTTCCTGCACCTCAAGCGGGAGGCGGCCATGGCCGAGGGAGAGATGCTGTTTGGGAAGGTGCCACACAATTCCTTCGCCTGCTCCTGGCTTTGCGGGTGGGGGGGGGACAATGGGGGGGGGCTCCGTTGAAATGCCCACTGGACTGGGGGGGGAGGAAGTGCGCCCCTCGCCCAGTTGGTCCAGCCCTGCCTCATCCTTGTTGAAATGGGGGGGGGGGGGTCTGGGTGTGATTTTGGCCCCATTACTAGGAGACGGGGAATTCTAGTTCTGCCCTAGGCATAAAAGCTGTCTTGGTGATTTTGGTCCAATCACCAGGAGACGGGGAATTCTAGTCCCGCCTTAGGCACAAAAGCCAGCTGGGAGATTTTGGTCCAATCACTAGGAAACAGGGAATTCCAGTCCAGCCCTAGGCATAAAAGCTGTCTTGGTGTCTTTGGCTCAATCACCAGGAGACGGGGAATTCTAGTCCGACCTTGAAAGCCAGCTGGGAGCCTGGGGATTATACAGTGGTGCTGGACTCCGGTGTGGCTCACCTTGCCGTCTCCCCTCTTTCCACCCGCTTGGGGCTGCCCCCCCCCCGTGGGACACCCCCCTCCCCCCGCAGCCCCCGGAGTCGCCCCTGGTGCAAGTGATGCTGCAGCTCTGCTCCTTCCTGGAGCGCTACGAACAGCTGCAGCAGCTGCAGGAGAAGGCCGGCGAGTACCGTTCGCGCCTCCAGTGGCAGGAGGGCCGCTGGCGCCGGCAGATGCGGGGCCTGAAGAGAGCCTACCAGCAGCGGGTGAAGGACAAGCTCAGCCTCATCCAGAGCCTGGAGACCATCATCCTGGAACAGCAGGGCCTCCTGCAGAAGACACAAGCAGGTGAGGGGGGGAGCGGGGGTTGCTTACCTACTTATTTTCCATCCATCCATCCATCCATCCATCCATTCATTGTTGTAAGCTGACCTGACTTCCCAAAGAGGGTCGGCGTATAAATCCAATAAATAAATAAATAAGTATATATACTTTGTTCATTTGTTTGTTTATATTTTTGTTTATCCATCTATCTATCTTTCTATCATCTATCTATCATCTCCAGAGAGGGGCGGCATACAAATCTAATAAATAATAATAATAATAAATAATAATAATAATCTATCCATCCATCCATCATCTATCTCTTATCTATCTGTCTGTCTGTTTGTCCGTCTGTCCGTCTGTCTGTCTATCGCTGTGAGTCTTCGGAGAGGGGCGGCATAAAAATCTAATAATAATAATAATAATAATAATAATAATAATTATTATTATTATTATTATTATTATTATTATTATTATTATTGTCTGTCTGTTGGGGGCAAGAGGCTGACTCTCTCTGAACCGCTTAGAGAGGGCTGGAAAAGCACCGTGAAGTGGTATATAAGTCTAAATGCTATTGCTATCCTATTGAGCAGGTGATTGGACTAGATGACCTCCACGGTCCCTTCCGACTCTGTTATTTTCTCCTTCTGTTTTTTTATGAGCTGCCCTCAGGAGGGGATGGCCCTCCTCCAGATACTGGGGAGTGGGAGATGGGTGGACAGGAGCCCTGGTCCATTCAAGACCCCTCTCCTTTCCTGCTCTCCCCTGCAACCCCTCTCCTCCGTCCAGGCTCCAAGCCGCCCTCCCCTGGCCTCCTCTGCCCCCCCGTGGCCCCTGGGGGCCTCCACCAGTTGGTTGAGTCCATCAGCGCCCTCCAGGGAGAACGGAGCCACCTGGCCGAGGAGGTGGTGGGTCTGCAGCAGCGGGTGGAAGAGCGCGAGAGGGAGAAGCAGCAGCTGGCCAGGAGCTTCCACCACCAGGTGAGACCCCCACCCCACCCTCTATAAGGCTGCTGGGGCAGAGTCCGGGGGGCCTGGCCAAGGGTTTTGCCCATTGGGTCTGAGCAAGGGGAAGGTGAGACTGTTCTTCCCGGGCTTATCAGATTGAAACAACAGGTGAAAACCCATGATGTAGAGTAGAGAATGGAATGGAGTAGGAGTAGGAATAGAATAGAATAGAAAATACATAGAATAGAATAGAATAGAATAGAATTCTTTATTGGCCAAGTGTGATTGGACACACAGGGAATATTTCTTTGGTGCAGATGCTCTCAGTGTCCAAAAAAGAAAATATATATTGCTCAAAAAAAACAAAGGGAGCCCTCCAAGAACCCATCCTAGATCTGAATGAATGAAATGTTCTCATTGAATACGTTGTTCTGTGCAAAGTTGAATGTGCACAACAGCATGTGTGCAATTGATTGTCAATCAGTGTTGCTTCCTAAGTGGACAGTTTGATTTCACAGAAGTTTTATTTACTTTATTTTATTTTTTTAAGTTTAAGTTTTATAAATGTATTTACTTATATTGTGTTGTTTAAGTGTTCCCTTTATTTTTTTGAGCAGTGTACATTTGTCAAGAATCATGTGGTACAACATTTAATGATTGTCACAGGGGTCAAATAAGCAATGAAGAAAGAATCAATATTAATAAAAATCTTAAGGATACAAGCAACAAGTTACAGTCATACAATCCTAAGTGGGAGGAAAAGGATGATAGGAACGATGAGAAAAAACTAGGAGTAATAGTAGTGCAGACATTGTAAGTAGTTTGACTGTGTTGAGGGAATTATTTGTTTAGCAGAGTGATGATGTTCGGGGAAAAACTGTTCTTGTGTCTAGTTGTCTTGGTCTGCAGGGCTCTGTAGTGATGTTTTGAGGGTGGGAGTTGAAACAGTTTGTGTCCAGGATGTGAGGGGTCAGTCAATATTTTCCCTGCCCTCTTTTTGACTCGTGCAGTCTACAGGTCCTCCATGGAAGGCAGGTGGGCAGCCATTGTCTTTTCTGCAGTTCTGATTGTCCTCTGAAGTCTGTGTCGGTCTTGTTGGGTTGCAGAACTGAACCAGACAGTGATGGAGATGCAGATGACAGACTCAGTGATTCCTCTGTAGAACCGGATCAGCAGTTTGAGCTTCCTGAGTTGGCGCAGAAAGAAAGAAATAATTTATTATGATTTATTAAATTTATAGGGCACCCTTCTTGCGGACTCTGGGCAGTTTCCAGCAATGACTATTTTTTATGGTTTCTAGACTTTTAAATTAATTAATTGGATCTAAGATATTGTATATTGTTTATTATATGTTGTAAGCCGTCCCGAGTCCTCGGAGAGGGACAGCATAAAAGTCCAATAAATAAATAAATAATATAAAACGGAATGCAACGTTTAAAATTATCCCACTGGACTTTTAATAATAATAAAAAGTATAATAGTAAAAAAAGACTGGGGACGCTGCAACAGTTATAAGTACATGCCAGTTGCTAAGTGTCCGGAGTTTGATCACGTGACCACAGGGAATGATGCAATGGTCGTTAATGTGAAAAACGGTCATAAGTCACATTTTTTCAACGCCGTTGTAAATTTTGAACGGTCAGAACATCCGATCGGTTGGGGAAGATCTTTGAACGGAGCCTTGTTCGGGATGGAGAAGCAGAGTGTGGGGGGAGCTGGGATGTCCTCCCAAAGGATTTGGGGGGGTCTTCAATGGGGGTGACTGACAGTTGTGGGGGGGGTCTTCTTTCCTGGCAGATCCAAGGCCTGAAGGAGCAGATCCAAGCGCAGGAGGAAGGACGCCAACAGCTCCGTTTGGGACAGGTAAGAAGGTTGGCCCTTCGGTCCTTGGGGGGGGGTCAAAAGGGAATCATGATGGGGGGGTCAGGGAGGCTGGGGAGAGTCCCACCACTCTTGGCACATGAACCAGAAAAGGTCTCGCCATCACTGGTCGAGGTTCTTGGTTGGGTTGGGCTGGAAGACCTCCGGGGTCCCTTCTGACGGATTGATGCTTCATTCCTCTTTGGGGGGGGGGGACCAGGGCGTGACGGACTCGGAGAAGCGGATCCACAACCTGACGGTGGAAAACGAGGGTCTGAAGCAGAGTTTGCAGCTCTCCCAGGGGCTCCTACAGCAGGCGGCGGTCATCTCGGCCCAGCCCTCTGCCCGGATGGCCAAGGTGAGCCTCCTGCCCTGCCCCCTAAGGGCCAGACGAGGGCCCCAAATACACCTGGGGGCCCCCACATAGAAACCTAGAAGACTGACAGCAGAAAAAGACCTCCTGGTCTATCTAGTCTGCCCTTATACTATTTCCTGCATTTTATCTTAGGATGGATCTATGTTTATCCCAGGTGTGTTTCAATTCAGTGACTGTGGATTGACCAACCACGTCTGCTGGAAGTTTGTTCCAAGCATCTGCTACTCTTTCAGTCAAATAATATTTTCTCCTGTTGCTTCTGATCTTTCCCCCAACTGACCTCAGATTGCGCCCCCTTGTTCTTGGGTTCACTTTCCTATTAAAAACACATCTCACATGTTGTAAGGCATTCCAAGTCCTCAGAGAGGGGCGGGATAGACAGACAGACAGATAAATAAATAAATACCGCTTCACAATGCTTTGCAGCTCCTTCTAAGCTGGTTTATAGGGTGAGCATATTTTCGGCAACAACCTGGGTCCTCGTTTTACCCACAATGTAAGGAGGGAAGGCCTGAGTCAACTTTGAGTGAAGTCAGAATCGAACTGCTGACAGTTGGCAGAGCCAGCCTGCAATGCCGCAGTCTCACCACTGAGCCACCACGTCTCTTAAAAACAATGAGCTGACTCGGCCAGGAAAACGGGCAGTTTCCAGTTAAAAGGACTGGAAACTCCTCTGGGTTTATTGGGGGGTCTTGGTATCAAATCCCGCATACAGGGGGGTGGGGGGGTTAATCCTTGCGGTTAGTGGATGTGCTTTCTCATATTTTTTTGCCCGACGCTAAATCAAGAATAATCTTGGTTGCAGGACAACGAGGCACTCCAACACAAAGTGGTGCAGCTGGAGAGCAACCTGCAGCAGAAGGTGGCTGAACTGATGCGCCTGGAGGGGCGCATGGACCAGATGCAGTGGCGCCAGGAGGAAGAAGTGCGGCAGCTGGAGGCGCAGCTGTCTGGGCTCCGGCTCCCCCTGCAGAGTGAGAAGAGCCCCCCTGCTGAGGTCCAGGTGAGTGCGCTCGTGCCCCTTTCGTGTCCGTAGATATGAACAGTGATGGGCAGCTGATGACATGGTCCGGTGCTCCATTCCGGTAGGAAATTCTGGTATGCGCATGCAGCTGCACATTCCCGATGCATGCAAAGAGGCATGGCGTACCTCACACTTAAATAGTGTGAGGGCGTGACCCAATAGCCAGCAGTGCTACTCATGCATAAATCGCCTCCTAGCAACCCACTCATGCCGCCTAGATGCCCCACACGCCCTAGCATCCAGAAGAGGCTCCTCCTCTTCTCCTGAGTTGCTCATCTCAGGAAGTGCAGAAGGCCCTGGTTGCTCTTCAGCCTCTGACACCACGTCCTCTTCGCTGTCAGTCTCAGGTACCAGAAACACAGGACGCCTATACCGCACCTCCACTGTCTCTGCGTCCTTGAATCCATGACTAATCTTAATGGACGCGAGCGAACCGCAACACAAAGTGATAGTCCCCTAATGCTAAAGGAATAGATAATAGGAAAGACAAGAAGGATAATAGTAATAAAGCATGGACCCACCAATGGGGAAGTCAGAACTAACTAACTAACTAACTAACTAACTAACTAACTAACTAACTAACTAACTAAGAACTGCTAAAAAAGCCAACACAGTTCTAGGCTGCATCAACAGAGGGAGAGAATCAAAACCACATGAAGGGTTAATTTATTTATTTATTTATTTATTACTTAGATTTGTATGCCGCCCCTCTCCGAAGACTCTTTATAAGGTCTTGGGAAGGCCACTCTTGGAATCCTGCATTCAGTTTTGGTCCCCACAATTCAAAAAGGGTGTTGAGACTCTAGAAAGAGTGCAGAGAAGAGCAACAAAGGGGATTAGGCGACTGGAGGCTAAAACATAGGAAGAACGGTTGCAGGAACTGGGCATGGCTAAAGTTTAATGAAAAGAAGGACCAGGAGAGACAGGATAGCAAACTTTCAATATCTCAGGGGTTGCCCCAAAGGAGAAGGAGTCAAGCTATTCTCCAAAGCACCTGAGGGCAGAACAAGAAGCAATGGGTGGAAACTAAACAAGGAGAGAAGCAATTTAGAACTAAGGAGGAATTTCCTGACAGTCAGAACAATTAACCAGTGGAACAGCCTGCCACCAGAAGTTGTGAATGCTCTAACACTGGAAGTGTGGGATAACCATCTGTCTGAAGTAGTGGAGGGTTTCCTGCCTAAGCAGGGGGTTAGACTAGAAGACCTCCAAGGTCCCTTCCAACTCTGTTGTTGTTGTTGTTATTTATTCGACTTCGATTTGCAGATGCTAAGGGGGTCTGGGGGACTTATGCGCTTTGCTGACCTTCCCTCTCTTTACCCCCCCCCCTTGCAGGGCCTGGCCAAGGGGGTGCCGGAGGATTCCTCCCAGACGCTGCAGGCTTTGGCCAGTGCAGAGGCGCAGAACGAGGCTCTGATGCAACAGCTCTCCTCCCAGGCCCAGCGGTGCCAACATCTGGCCGAGCAGCTGCAGAGTTCGGAGGGGGTGGCGGCTGCCCTCCGGCACAAGGTACACTGGGGCGATGCTCAGCCCTCCAGAGATGGGTTCCCCTGAGAAGCTACGTAAGATTAGATTAACCATTCTTAGTGCCTTTGGGGCAATGTTGTTACAGTGCGCTCCAGCACTTAGGTCGTTGGATATGAGCACTCCGAGCTCTTTGACAGAGTGTGGGTCATCTACAAGGTCATTTCCTCCAGCGGTGGGCTACTAGCCGGAACGCTAAATTGTGCTCACTGTCGCAGCTCGTAAGTGTTGTACATACTCCTGGTCAGTTGGAGGATGATGAAGATATTGAGGTCTCAGATAGTGTTTATGAATTAGTGGGGGGCCCGGGATTACAGGTAATAGAACAGGCGGGAGGCCAGCCACAGGATGGGGCTATGAGTCCAGAATCTAGCGAGGGAGAATCAGACGTTCGCTGGGTTAACCCTAAATTCAGAAGGGCCCAAAAACGTAGAGAACAGGTGTCTAGAAGAAGATATTAAGGAGAGGAATGGGTTAAATACTGTAGTGATGTATTTGGCACGTCAGGGGGTCAGTGGGGAAGAAGGGTGGAGTTTCAACGTTGTCTAAGGGGAAAACGGATGTGTTTCTTGCTGCTCTCAAGTAAGCAAAAGTATTCTGTGTTGATTAACAGTCAGTTCTGCTGTTTTTATAAATCATGCTGTTAGGAAAATAAACCTTGTTAAGTGGAGCAGGAGAAGGAATGTGAGGAACGCAGCTAAGAGAGATAACGGACCGAGTGCCTGTATGGAATGTGTTTGAATTCCAGAAGAGCAGAGAAATAAATGGAGTTTCTTTATTCATGATATAATGCATTTAATAAGAGCTATTTGTAAGTGCTAAATTTCTACCAGAAACCAGATCAGGAAGTGCTTGTGGGGCCAGTGCGATTTTGCTTCTGCATCTGTGGGGGTAGCAAAATCGCACACAGAGCCACAGGTGTGCCCACGTTTTGGCCTGCGCAGAAGCAAAAAAGATTCACCGAAACACGGACGCACCTGCGGTTCCATGCGCGATATTGCTCCCTCCACAGGTGCAGAAGCAAAATCGCTCCAGCCCCACAAGCACTTACGAGCCGCGGTGGTGAGCGCAATTTAGCGTTCTGGCTAGTGGCCCACCATTGATTTCCTCCAAGTTTGTATTTCGCATTCTGAATTTTTTTGCCAATGTGTATTGGTTGGTCAAGATTTGAAGTCGCCAGCTGTTTGGCCATTCTGCTCCGTGGTCAAGGCCTTGCTTGACCATGGAGCAGAAGTAGCCAAGCTTGGAGACGCGGCTTTGAAAGCCTGACGGGAGGGCTATTTCGGCAGCCCCCACCCCCCCGGTCCCTCCTGAAGGCCCCGCTCTCCCCGACAGATCTCTGCCTACGAGAGGGAGATCTCCGGGCTGCGTCGGGAGCTGCTTCAAGAGATCCGGCAGTTGGAGGAGCAGAAGGAGATGGCGGTGCAGGAGGCCTCCCGGGCGTCCGAGGAGCGGGCCCGGCCCCTCCGCCAACAGCTCGCAGGTATTTGGTGCAGGGGAGGGTTCTGGCTTACCTGGCTGGCGGTTCACGTCCTCCCACACCCCTCGTGGGTTATGCGCAGTGCCCCCACAAAAAGAGCCAAAAACATGATGCTGATGCATGCGCAGTGCTGGAAACTCAGCTTTTGCACATGGTCAGATGAAAAAAATAAAATAAAAAATTCACCCAAATATTATTTTACTAAAAAAAAATAGTGGCACTCGTGGATCGCACCAACCGATTGGGGCCAGATAGATTTTGATAGATAGATATAGATGATAGATGGTAGATGATAGATAGATGATGCATGGATAGACAGACAGACAGATAAGGTAATGAATGGTTTTAAATCTTATTAGACCCCCTGAGATTTTGGTAATCTTTCCCACATGCATGGAAGCAAAAAAACCCGAGTGCGCGCTTCCCCTTGTGAGATTTGGCTCCATGTGCACCCGCAGAAGCAAAATCTCGCATAGGTGTGCCTGCCGGAGACACAGAGCGGCGCGCGGAGTGCACCAGCAGCAGCGGGAACCCTTCACTGGTCACTACTGGTTGAGGCGAGCTGGGAGGAACTGGGAGGAACCCACTTCTGGAGTGGGAGGTAGATATGAGACCACAGGAAGGGGGGACAGAGTCGATTCCTCTCCCCACCCCAGGGAAAGGAAAGCTCCTGCGAGCATCTTCACAAAAACTCCAGAAGAGAAGGATTGAGGGGTCGTGATTTCTGACCATCTCCAAATGGGTGAACAGTGCAGTCAGGCGGTAGGGAAAGCAAGTAGGATGTTTGGCTGCATAGCTAGAGGTATAACAAGCAGGAAGAGGGAGATTGGGATCCCGCTGTATAGAGCGCTGGTGAGACCCATTTGGAATAATACTGTGTCCAGTTCTGGAGACCTCACCTACAAAAAGAGATGGATCAAATTGAACGGGTCCAAAGACGGGCTACAAGAATGGTGGAAGTTCTTAAGCATAAAACGTATCAGGAAAGACTCAATGAACTCAATCTGTATAGTCTGGAGGACAGAAGGAAAGGGGGGACATGATCGAAACATTTAAATATGTTCAAGGGTTAAATAACCCAGAGGGAAGTGTTTTTAATAGGAAAGTGAACACAAGAACAAGGGGACACAATCTGAAGTTAGTTGGGGGAAAGATCAGAAGCAGTGTGAGAAAATATTATTTGACTGAAAGAGTAGTAGATGCTTGGAACAAACATCCAGCAGATGTGGTTGACAAATTCACAAGAACTGAATGTAAACATGCCTGGGGTAAACATAGACCCATCCTAAGATAAAATACAGGAAATAGTAGAAGGGCAGACGAGATGGACCAGGGGGTCTTTTTCTGCCCTCAATCTTCTCTGTTTCTGTCTTGAGAGGATCCCTGTTGGCAAAGAAGAATTTGTTCCTTGGGGCAACCTGCAAAGTCAGCCTGGCCTTCTCCTGCCCCCCTCCCCCCCAATTCCATTTTGGTCCTCTTCCCCCCTCCCCCCCCAGGAATGAAGCAGCACCTGCACACCCTCCGCCCCCTCCTCCAGGGGCTGCATTTGGACTTCCGGAGCCTCCAGGGGGAAATGGGGACTTTGACCCACCGTTACAAAGCCGCCGTGGAGGAAGCCAAGCTGCAGGTGAGAGGTGGCTGCAGGTACAGGTGATGCACAGCCAGGGGAATTCTGGGAGTTGAAGCCCATCCACACCTTCAGGATGCCAAGCCTGAGAAGGACTGTCCTTTTGGCATGGCCGGAGTGGTGGTGGTGGTGGGGACCCCATATTTTCTGCAAGGGGGCTGCAATTGCTGCATTGTGCTCGGGGGGGGGGCTTGAATAATAGACCGTGGAAGACTTACAGTGAAAGTCGGAGAGAAGTTGGGAGAGAAGCAGATGGCTTCTCTCATTTTTAACAAAAGGGGTTTTTTTCTTATGATTTTTTGTTTTTTCTTTTCTTTTGGTTTTGTTTTTTTGTTTTGAGGTGGTTTTTTGTGGTTTTTTCCTTTATGTTTTTGAACTTGAACTTTCCTTCCGTCATTTTTCTGTTGTGATTATGTATATGTGAAGTCTGTATATGTGTGCTAAATATCTCTATACAATTTTTATATTAAAAAAATCAAGGATAAAGAAGACTCGGAATTTTATAAAACTTGGGGGAAGTTTTATAAATGGATTGAGAATAAAAACGGATAAAATAAATAATTATTATGAAATTAATGAATAAGAATGAGGAATATGACTGTAGAAAAGATTGTAAGAATATGAAAGCTAGAATTAAAAAGGAAGAACATTGTTGTAATTTATAGGGTTTTTTTAAAAAATTCTTTTCAGATTAAAAGTAGCTGTCCAATGAAAAATTTAATTATTTTTATATAAAGCTTTTATTATTTATTTATTCATTCATTCATTCATTCATTCATTCATTCATTCATTTATTTATTAGATTTGTATGCCGCCCCTCTCTGTAGACTCGGGGTGGCTCACAACAGTGATAAAAACAATACATGGTAACAAATCTAATAATTAAAATTTAAAAATAACAGTTTTACATTACAAAGTCTAAAAAGAAAAAAAACCCAATAGATAAAATACATACACACAGTCATATCATGCACAAAATTACATAGGCAGGGGGAGATGTCTCAGTTCCCCCATGCCTGACAACAGAGGTGGGTTTTAAGGAGTTTACGAAAGGCAAGGAGGGTGGGGGCAGTCCTAATCTCTGGGGGGAATTGATTCCAGAGGTTCGGAGCCACCACAGAGAAGGCTCTTCCCCTGGGTCCCGCCAGATGGCATTGTTTAGTCGACGGGACCTGGAGAAGATCAACTTTGTGGGACCTAACCGGCCGCTGGGATTCTTATTAGCTTTGATATTAGACAAGATGGAATAAATATTGATGAGATGAAAATAGTATTTAGGATGTTTTATTAGCTACAAATCCAAATCTAATAAATAAATATTTACATAAGAAGATAAGAATTAAGAAGAAATTTCCTGACAGTTAGGGTTAGGGTTAGGGTTAGGCAATTGATCAGTGGAACAGCTTGCCACCAGATGTTGTGTACTGGAGGTTTTTAAGCAGACGTTGGATAACCATCTGTCTGAAGTAGGGAAGGGTTTCCTGCCCATGCAGGGGGTTGGACTAGAAGACCTCCAAGGTCCCTTCCAACTCTGTTATCTCTGAAGCACCTGGAAGCAATGGATGGAAACTAATCAAGGAGAGAAGCAACGTAGAACTAAGGAGAAATATCCCTAACAGAACAATTAACCGGTGGAACAACTTGCCACCAGAAATTGTAGCTGCCCCATCAGTGGATGTTTTTAAGAAGAGACTGTTACATAGAAGTCAAATTAAGTTAAGTTAAGTTAAATTGCTTGTATCGAATTGGATAGAGTCTCCTACTTGAGCAGGGGCCTTGGGGAGGGGCTGTCCTCCCCCCTCACTCTCCCCCTCCCCTCCAGATGTTCTCAGTGATCCGGGAAGTGGCGCAGGGCAGCCAGTGTCTGCAGGAACGTTACCTGCGGGAGGTGCAACTTCGCAAGAAATACCACGCCCAGCTGCTGGAGCTGAAAGGTGGGTCCCTGGGCATGGGGGGAGGGCGAGGGGGGGCAGTAGAGCGGAGGGCTTTACCTGGCTTGGTGTCTTCAGTCCCAGATGGAAAGCCCCCCCTCCCCTTTTCCCCTTTTGCTGCTTGTATGATAGAAATCCTACATGATTTAACTTCTGATCCCAACACAGACCCTGGATCTCCACTCTGGGTCTGGGGGTGTCTGTCTCCCCATCCCACCAACCAATAATAATAATAATAATAATAATAATAATAATAATAATAATAATAATAATTTATTGGATTTGTATGCCGCCCCTCTCCGCAGACTCAGGGCGGCTAACAACAATAATAAACACAACATGTACAATCCAATAATAAAAAACAACTAAAAACCCCTATTATAAAACCCAACATACACACAAACATACCATGCATAACTTGTAATGGCCTAGGGGGAAGGGCTATCTCAACTCCCCCATGCCTGGCGGTATAAATGAGTCTTGAGTAGTTTACGAAAGACAGGGAGGGTGGGGGCAGTTCTAATCTCCGGGGGGAGTTGATTCCAGAGGGCCGGGGCCGCCACAGAGAAGGCTTTTCCCCTGGGGCCCGCCAAACGACATTGTTTAGTCGACGGGACCCGGAGAAGGCCAACTCTGTGGGACCTAACTGGTCTCTCTCTCTCTCTCTCTCTCTCTCTCTCTCTCTCTCTCTCTCTATCTATCTATCTATCTATCTATCTATATCATCTATCATTATCTATCTCTCTATCTCTCTATCTATCATTATCTATCAATCTATCTATCTATCTATCTATCTATCTATCTATCTATCTATCTATCTATCTATTTATCTACCTATCTATCTATCGATCTACCTATCCTGCCCTCTGGCTGGGGCGGGGGGGGGGGCAGCCTGAACGGACCCTCCTCTCAAGCCCGTGTAGAAGCTAGGGATAAACCCAGGGCTTGCCACACTGTCTGTAGAAGGCCTGATGTTGATGGGAACTTGGGAGGGGGGATTTTAGTGAGGGAGCAGAAATAGCCACAAAGCATTCTCTCGAGAGGTTCAAGGCCCTCCTATGCCCACCCACCTGGGCGGAAGCGGAAGGAGGGCTGGCCACGCTGGCACAACCTGAGTGTGAAACGTGACACGTTTGTGTGGGGGGGGGGCAAGGGAGGTGAACTTTCAACTGGGTGGGAAACTCAGGTCCAGGTTCCCCTGTGGGGGGGCCAGGATGGCTCTGGAAATAAATTGCCTCGACTTGGGACTCTGATGTAAATTGGGATGTCACCTCTGTCCCTCCCCATCCCTCAGGCAACATCCGGGTCCTGTGTCGCCTGAAGCCGCTGACCGAGGAGGAGGAGCAGCAGCCGGGGGGCCCCGAGGGTCCAGCGGTGGAAGCCAGCCCCACCGAGGATGGCTGTGTGACCGCCAGCTACAAGGGCAAGCAGCACCTCTTCAAGCTGGACAAGGTCTTCCTGCCCTGCGCCACACAGGAGGAGGTGAGAGGGAGACCCTCCCCATCACCAGGGGAAGGGGGTCAAATGAGGACCCAGATGGTTAGGGATAAGAGACTCTCTGCAGGCAGGCAGGCAGACCACAGATAGGGGTGGATGATGAGATATGGATGGATGGATGGACGGACAGACGGACGGACAGCCTCGGTGGTGTAGTGGTTAGAGTGCAGTTCTTGCAAGGTACTTCTACTGGCTGCCAGCAGTTTCACAGATCAAATCTCACCAGGCTCCAGGTGGACTCAGCCTTCCGTCCTTCCCACGTGGGTCAAATGAGGACCCAGATTGTTGGGGGCAACAGGCTGATTCTGTCCACCGCTTAGAGGGGGCTGGAAAAGCACAATGAAGCGGTAGATAACTCTAAATGCTATTGTTACCTGGGGTCCTGATGTAGGTCAGTGGGGGTCACCCTTCCCGGTTTTTAGACCCCTCCCCACCCAACAATGCTGCTTCCGCCCCCCCCCCCCACCTCCATCCCTCCCTCTGGCAGGTCTTCCTGGAGATTGAGCCAGTGGTCCTGTCCTGCCTGCAAGGCTACAACGTTTGCATCTTTGCCTACGGACAGACGGGCTCGGGCAAGACCTACACCATGGAGGTAAGGCCTTGTCCAGCGTAGAGCCGGGGATTTGAGGGGGAGGCTCCCCCTTCGAGGGGATCTGGGCTGGGCCGGCAAAGCAGGACTCCAGTAAAAGAGCTTCTGTGGAGCTTGGGGTTGAACTGGATCCTGGGAGCTCTGGAGGTTTCCGTGCAGATGTTTCATGACCCAGCTAGGTAACATCATGAGTGCTAGAAGGTAAGTGGGGCTTGTTTTTTGATTGTACACAAGGCTTTGTTGTGGCTCAGCCGTGTCCTGTGCAGCTGATCACAGATTCTGAGGATCGAGAGACAGGTGTGGGATGGTATCCTAGGCCAGTGTTCTTCGCACTCGAGTCTGAGGGCGAGGAGGGTGGAGAGGATGTGGGGTCAGAGGCTGAAAGCCACCTAGGGCCTGTTACACCTCCAGAGGTGCCAGTGAGTGACTCAGGAGAAGAGGATGAGTCTCGATGCAAGAGTGTGCAGAGCTATTACCAGGCAGGAATGGCTGAACAGGAAGAGGTCTATGTGTGAATAGCTCTATAGAACAATTAGCCACGCCTTCTGGCTATATAAGGGCAAGTCTTGTGACGAGCGAGTGCAGAACTCAACTGTATAATGTGAGTGATGACTGTTTGGACTTGGTTCTTGGTTCATTGATGTGAATTACAAACTAAGAAGGTGAAGTCTTGATGTCCGGGCTTCCTGCCAACTCGGAGTGAGTCGGGTTAATTAGAGATTGGATCAAAGAGAACTATTTGGGAGTTTGGGCTTTATGTTTGAGACTTTAATGAACAGCTGATAGGAACGGACTTATTTATTGCTTTGCTGACCGCTTTTACACAGTTAAACCTTTCTGATACTAAATTATTGGAATTACATGCTTAAACCTTGTCAAAGCTGTGTGTGTGTGGACCTATTTCTTGGGAGGTCCATCGCTGGGACAAAACAGGTTTTCCCTATCTAATGTATATCAACAGAAAGCGAAGCCCTCTCCCTTCTAGCCATGATGTTACCTAGTTTGGTCACGAAACATCTGCAACAAAGCATCCAGGCTCCGAGAGCAGTGACGACCCCGTGCGGAAGAGAGCCTGGAGATAGGACGGGGGCTGCAGGAGAAAAAGGCACCTCCCCCCCCAGTCTTTCGGGTCTGCTTCCCTGGGAGGAAAAGGCTCCCATATTCTGCTTTGCTTCCAGGGGCTGCCAGGGAATCCGGGCATCAGCCAGCGGGCCCTGCATGCTCTCTACGAGGAGATGGAAGCCAAGCAGGCACAGGCGTGGAAGTTCTCCGTCCACCTGTCGATGGTGGAGATCTACAATGAAGTGATCAGGTGAGCAGTGGGGGATCCCCACCTTCCCTCCGTTTGCAAGAATGGAGATTCTGTGCAACCTGGAGCTCTATCTATCTATCTATCTATCTATCTATCTATCTATCTATCTATCTATCTATCTATCTATCTATTTCACTTCTATGCTGCCCTAATAATTTTGAAATAAATATACAAAGTTAGAAAAGTTCTAAAAATCTCGATGCACAGTCATCCACACCAGCTGGAGACAATCTCGTTTCTCACAGCCCCCATGCCTGTTGGCAGAGGTGGGTCTTCAGAGCTTTATGAAAGACCAGGAAGGAGGGGGCGGTATCCACGTTCGGGGGGAGTTTGTTCCAGAGAGCCAGGGCCATTACAGAGAAGGCCCTTCCCCTAGGCCCCACCAGACGACATTGTCTGGCCAATGGGACCCGGAGTAGGCCGACTCTGTGGGACCTGACCGGTCACTGGGATGCAGGAGGCAGGATGGGGTCCTGTGGGCAGTCTGGTCCTAAACCATGTAGGGCTTTGTAGGTCATAAATAGCCCTTTGAGTTGGGCCCGGAGACCAACTGGCAACCAGTTCAGCCCCACAATGGTTCGAGCGGCTGCATTCTGTAGAATTTGCAGTCTCTGAACAGTCTTCAGGGGCAGCCCCACGTAGAGAGCATTGGAGTGATCTGCTGTCTCTCCTATCCAGAGATCTACTGACCAAGGAGCCTCAGGAGAAATTGGACATCAAGTTGCATCCTGACGGGAGTGGTCAACTTCACGTCCCAGGCCTCACCAGTATGGAAGTCCAGAACTTCTCTGAGATTCAGAAGGTAGGTGGACTGGTCTGGATCTTATTGCCCAGTACAATGCTGAACCCAAGCTGGCCAAGGTGAAGTTCTGGTTTGGGGCAGGTCAAGGTTCTTTCCCTTGGCCAGGCCAAAGCTCACCTGTGCCAGAAAACAGGTGTAAGCAAAGTTTGGTCTAGGGCTGGGGTCTCCAACCACGCAACTTTAAGACTGGTGGACTTCAACTCCCAGAATTCCTCTAGGTTTCCTGTGACCCAGGGGTCTCCACCCTTGCCACTTTCAGATTGGTGGATTCCAACTCAAAGAGATGGTGGCTAGGGAATTCTGGGAGTTGAAGTCCACCCGTCTTAAAGTTGACAGTGTTAAGGATTAAGGAGTGAGCAGAGTGACCCTTGAGTTACCAAGGATGCCCAGAGGAAAACGTGGAGGTGGCAGACACCCAGCTGATAGCCCAGAGATACAAGTAGCCATTCAGATAACCAGATACATTCAGTGTATAAAGGTTACTTTGGCAAATAGAAACATTTGGAGCAAGTTAGAGCAATGGAAAAAACCCTGCAAAGACTTAGGGCTTGGAAAACATTCTTCACAAAGAGCAACAATGGAAGAGCCGGCAAGGGAAGAGCTGGGAAGATGGTTTGCAGCTACTTAGGGCTGAAAAAAAAGCTACATTTGGAGTATAAGACACACTTGACTTTTCAGCCTCTTTTAGTTTTATACTCCGAAAATTAATAATAATAATAATAATTTATTGGATTTGTATGCCGCCCCTCTCCGCAGACTCGGGGCGGCTAACAACAATAATAAACACAACATGTACAATCCAATAATAAAAACAACTAAAAACCCCTATTATAAAACCAAACATACACACAAACATACCATGCATAACTTGTAATGGCCTAGGGGGAAGGAATATCTCAACTCCCCCATGCCTGGTGGTATAAATGAGTCTTGAGTAGTTTACGAAAGACAAGGAGGGTGGGGGCAGTTCTAATCTCCGGGGGGAGTTGGTTCCAGAGGGCCGGGGCCGCCACAGAGAAGGCTCTTCCCCTGGGGCCCGCCAAACGACATTGTTTAGTCGACGGGACCCGGAGAAGGCCAACTCTGTGGGACCTTATCGGTCGCTGGGATTCGTGCGGTAGCAGGCGGTTCCGGAGGTAATCTGGTCCATTGCCATGTAGGGCTTTAAAGGTCATGACCAATACTTTGAATTGTGACCGGAAACTGATCAGCAGCCAATGCAGACTGCGGAGTGTTGAAGAAACGTGGGCGAATCCTGGAAGCCCCATGACGACTCTCCCGGCTGCGTCCTGCACAATCTGAAGTTTCCGAACACTTTTCAAATGTAGCCCCATGTAGAGAGCGTTGCAGTAATCGAACCTCGAGGTGATGAGGGCATGAGAATAATTCGGTATATTCTCATTGCTCCCAGAAAGAGAGAAATATCGGCCTCTACCTAGGATTGAACTCACACAAGCTCACCAATTGAGAGGCCAGAGCTCCACCCACTAGGCCGCCCGCCCTCCAACTCTTGTTAATCTGTGTCTCAGATTCTCCAGCTGGGAAAACGGAGCCGCACCACCTTCTCCACCCACATGAACGCGCACAGCTCCCGTTCCCACGCTCTGCTCACCCTCACGCTCGCGGGCACCGAACTGACCAGCGGCACCAAAGTCACAGGTAGCTGCGGAGGGAATCGGACCAGGAATCGCAGGGCAGGTTCAGATCTGCAGGGCGGGGCAAGGGTTGACCCGGGCATCTCAAGGCGTTCCTGAGAGAGGAGGCTCGCCCAGAAAGTAATGCACCATCACAGGTTTTTTCTTCAACAATTATTTATTGAACACATGTATGAAACTCACACACAAGAGAGAACGAGGTTTCTTCTACACCCCCTATTTTCCCACGTAATCTCCGTCCCGTTCTGTGGCCTTTCTCCAGCGAGACTCAAGGGCGTGGATGCCCTGTTGGTTCCACTCCTTGTTCTGGTCACAAAGCCATTTCTGCACTGCGCGAATCACCTCTTTGTCATCCTGAAAATGTCTTCTGCGACTAACCGTACTTCTGTCCACTGCAGATTCTCCACAAACTCTACACAAACGTTGGTGAATGTTCCCAACAGTTTCTTTCCCCACAGTGAGAAATTCAATGACAACACTCTGCTTGTAACATACATCACGTACGCCATCTGTCTGAAGAAATGCAAAATTGGCACACGCACTCCTGACAATTCAAACAATGTACAGTGGCACCTCTGCTTAAGCACTTAATTTGTTCCGTGATCAGGTTCTTAAGTAGAAAAGTTTGTAAGTAGAAGCAATTTTTCCCATAGGAATTCATGTAAAAGGAAATAATGCATGCAAATAGAAAGAAATAAAAGCTCGGAATTTGGGTGGGAGGAGGAGGAGGAGGAAGAAGAAGAGGAGGACAGTCGCTGCCCAGAGCGAAGGGAGCGTTTCTTTTCTATAGGTGCTGGCAGAGGTTTATTCCCTCTCCAAGCACCCAGAGAAAGGAAAATGCTCCGTTCACTCTAGGCTGCCAAAGCCTCCTTAAGCGCCACCAAAAGGCTCCTCTGGCAGCCCAGATGGCCGGGATTAAAGGGGGAATGGCAAGAAACTGGCCGGGCCTTCGTGCCGCTCTCAAATTTCCTGGACTGAATTTTTCCAGACTCGGGTTCTTAAGTAGAAAATGGTTCTTGAGAAGAGGCAAAAAAATCTTGAACACCTGGCTCTTATCTAGAAAAGTTCTTAAGTACCACTGTATATCTAAAATTTCACATTCATACTATTACTGTAAGCTGAGAAAAAATATGTGGTGTATGACCTTCTGGGCGACCCTCATGCCTTCAGCTGAAGGTTGGGAGAGGTCTTTGGGTTCTCAAGAGGAGGGAAGCCCCCTGCATCTCCCACCCTACTCCACCCCTGTCTGGGCTTCTGCTTTAGATGGAATGGCTGGTCTTTCTCCTGCATGTTGCTGCATGTAGCATCATTTCCATCCTGGCTTGCTTGCGCCCGGAGGTTCTCCGCCCTTCCTTGGCAATGGCTGTTAAGGAGTGCAGAGTAATCTCTGAGTTATCAAAGTGATATATATACACAGAGGAATCATGGAGGTCTTGCAGATGTCCAGCTGACAGCCCAAAAATATGAGTAATAATACACATAAATTAAAGTGTATAAAGTATTATTTACTTTGGCAAATATCTCAGTCAAGAACAGTCCTAGTCATACATGGTTAAATCAGTCAATACATATACAATATTATAAGCCTTACTTGTTCAGCTTACAAATACATAAACCAGCATTTAACACACAGTTCGTACTACAGCAGTCGTGGAGAACATAATAGAAATAACACACACACACAGAGAGACTCACACGCTTCTGGCTCCCTCTTGTGGCCGTACATAACACTAACTCTTAAAGCAATAGTGTTTCAATACATGTAAGCATACATACATTTAAGCTTGTTTTATGTATTGCCAAACCCAACCAGTTATGTACAAGGGAAGTGTTTTTAATAGGAAAATGAACCCAAGAACAAGGGGGCACAATCTGAGGTTAGTTGGGGGAAAGATCAGAAGCAACATGAGAAAATATTATTTTACTGGAAGAGTAGTAGATGCTTGGAACAAACTCCCAGCAGACGTGGTGGGTAAATCCACAGTCACTGAATTGAAACATGCCTGGGATAAACATAGATCCATCCTAAGACAAAATACAGGAAAGAGTATAAGGGCAGGAGAGATGGACCATGAGGTCTTTTTCTGCCGTCAATCTTCTATGTTTCTATATTTATAATAGGAAAGTGAACCCAAGAACAAGGGGGCACAATTTGAGGTTAGTTGGGGGAAAGATCAGAAGCAACATGAGAAAATATTATTTTACTGGAAGAGTAGTAGATGCTTGGAACAAACTCCCAGCAGACGTGGTGGGTAAATCCACAGTCACTGAATTGAAACATGCCTGGGATAAACATAGATCCATCCTAAGACAAAATACAGGAAAGAGTATAAGGGCAGGAGAGATGGACCATGAGGTCTTTTTCTGCCGTCAATCTTCTATGTTTCTATATTTATAATAGGAAAGTGAACCCAAGAACAAGGGGGCACAATTTGAGGTTAGTTGGGGGAAAGATCAGAAACAACATGAGAAAATATTATTTTATTGAAAAAGTCATCAATGCTTGGAACAAACTTCCAGCAGACGTGGTTGGTAAATCCACAGTAACTGACTTGAAACCTGCCTGGGATAAACATAGATCCATCCTAAGATAAAATGCAGGAAATAAGGGCAGGCGAGATGGACCAGGAGGCCTTTTTCTGCCGTCAATCTTCTAGGTTTCTATGTTTCTATTTACACACACACTCCTGACAATTCAAACAATGTACATCTAAAGTTTCGCATTCGTACCATTATTGTAGGCTGAGAAAAAAAATGTGGTGCATTACTTTCTGGGCGACCCTCGTACATAGTCCTAACATGTGTGCCTCTCCAGCTTCCCTCAACCTCCTGGGCTCCCCTCCCCTTCCATCGCCATCGGGTGGGGAAAAGCTGGACGCCCCCTACCACAGCGTGCTCTTTAGGCCCCCTGGAAGCCCTGGGGAGGTGCAGAGCCTGGCTTCGGTCCTGGAGAACTTCGCCCACCGTGTGTTTGTCTTTCCAGGGAAACTCAACCTGGTGGACCTGGCTGGTTCCGAGCGGGTGTGGAAGTCCGGTGCGCAAGGGGAGCGCCTGAAGGAAGCCCAGAGCATCAACCGGTCCCTGCTGGCCCTCGGAGAGGTCATCCAGGCCCTGCGGACCAAGCAGGCCCACGTGCCCTTCCGCAACTCCAAGCTCACCTACCTGTTGCAGGACTCCCTGGGCAAAGGGAGCAAGACGGTGATGATGGTGCAGGTGAGGGGGCAGGGCTGGAAAAAAACCCCCATAGGCAAGAGGGCCGGGCCCAAGACCCTGGGCTGGAAGTTCACCAATGGCTCCCGGGGGGGGGGGGGGGGGGCTTCTCCTGCTGCAGGAGAAGACCATTAGGGCAACCGAGCTGAGAACTTCTGCTTTTGGGATACAAGATCCCTTGGGCCTTCTGTGGGGAGACCCCCATCTCTCACCCCACATTGCAAAATAGCCACAGCATTTAGACTTACATACCGCTTCCCCATGCTTTTCCAGCCCTCTCTAAGCAGTTGACAGAATCATCCTGATGCCCCCAACACTCTGGGTCCTCATTTGACCCACTTGGGAAGGACGGAAGGCTGAGTCAACCTGGAGCCGGTGGTGAGATTTGAACTGCTGAACTGCAGCTGGCAGTTAGCTGAAGGAGCCTGCAGGGCTGCACTCTAACCACTGCGCCACTCCGGCTCTATCTATCTATCTATCTATCTATCTATCTATCTATCTATCTATCTATCTATCTATCTATCTATCTATCTATCTATCTATCTATCTATCTATCAACTCATCTATCATCCTGTCTGTCTGTCTGTCTATCTATCTTGCTATCTTTTGATCTATCTATCTAAGAGCCAGGGTGGCGCAGTGGTTAGAGTGCAGCCCTGCCGGCTCCTTCAGCTAACTGCCAGCTGTAATTCAGCAGTTCAAATCTCCCCACCGGCTCAAGGTCAACTCAGCCTTCCCTCCTTCCCAGGTGGGTCAAATGAGGACCCAGATTGTTGGGGGCAAGAGGCTGATCCTGTCAACCGCTTAGAGAGAGCTGTGAAAGTTCTGTGAAGCGGTATATAAGTCTATGTGCTATTGCTAGTTCAAGTCAGGTGGGGCACAAAAGGGTTTTCTGGTAGGAGAACCTATTTGGGGGAGGGGGCTCCAGAGCCTTCCGCTCCCCCTTTCTCCCACCCGCTTCCTTATGTCTCCCCAGATCTGCCCCCTGGAGAAGAACGTGGGCGAATCCATTTGCTCCCTCAAGTTTGCACAGCGGGTCTGCAAAGTGGAGCTGGGACCGGCTTCCCGTCGCATCAAGGCTCCGGACCAATGTGAGGTCTGAGACCACCACCACCACGGCTCTCCGGCAGGCGTCCCTTGGGGGAAGGAGCGCAAGGAAACTGCCTGGACAAATGGACCTGTGCCAAGCAAATCCGAAATTTGAGGCTCCCACTTGGGGCTCTCTTCAAATCTGGTACACTTGCAGGCCCCTGCCTGCCCTCCCCAAGGCAGAGAAAGCTGCCCCCTCCCCTCTGCATGTGGCAAGCTTGACCCCCTCCTTTCTGGGGGGCCCTCTCATTTGCCAAGCCCCTCCCCAGGATGCAAAAAAAATGAGTCGGGGTATTTCCCTAGCCCAGGGGTAGGCAAAGTTGGCTCTTCTATGACATGTGGACTTCAACTCCCAGAATTCCTGAGCTAGCATGAGTGGCTCAGGAATTCTGGGAGTTGAAGTCCACAAGTCAGAGAAGAGCCCATTTTGCCTACTCCTGCACCTAGCCCAGTGATGGCGAACCTTTTTCCCTTAGGTGCCAAATTAATAATAATAATTAATAATAATAATAATAATAATAATAATAATAATAATAATAATTTATTAGATTTGTATGCCGCCCCTCTCCAAAGATTAACATGTGCGCGCACGCTATAGTGCTTGCGCGAGTGCCCACACCCATAATTCAATGCATGGGAAGGGCAAAAACAGCTCCCCCTGCCCCCCGTAGGCCCCCTGGAGGCTGAAAACGGCCTCTTTCCCCACTTCGGGTGGGCCAACTGGTTTAAGTTTATTGGATTTATATGCTGCCCCTCTCCGAGGACTCGGCTTACAAAATATTAAAAAGACAATATATATCGAAATCCAAATAATTAAAAGTCCGTTACAACTAATCAATTAGAGAACTAATTAAAATGCACACACAACCATTCAATCAACAAACACGCCATACGTTCATCGGCCAGGGGGAAGAATCTAATAACCCCCAAGCTTGGCGGCATAGCTGAGTCTTTAATCTTTCACGGAAGGCAAGGCGGATGGGGGCAGTGTAAATCTCCGGGGGGGAGCTGATTCCAGAAGGCTGGGGCCCCCACAGAGAAGGCTCTTCTTGTAGGCCCCGCCAAGCGACATTGTCTAGTTCAGTGTTTTTCAACCACTGTGCCCTGGCACACTAGTGTGCCGTGAGACATGGTCAGGTGTACCGTGGGGAAATTAAACATGGGTCCCCAAACTACGGCCCGCATGCCAGATACGGTCTGCAGAGGCCATTTATCCGGCCCACCTCCAGCCGCCTCTATCCGAACATAAACCTTAGAAACATAGAAGACTGACGGCAGAAAAAGACCTCCTGGTCCATCTAGTCTGCCCTTATGCTATTTCCTGTATTTTATCTTAGGATGGATATATGTTTATCCCAGGCATGTTTAAATTCAGTTCCTGTGGATTTATCTACCACGTCTGCTGGAAGTTTGTTCCAAGCATCTACAACTCTTTCAGTAAAATAATAAACCTTCCCCTCACAATCCCTCCAGCTCTCAGCGACAGGAAGAGTGGCGGCACAGGGAACGCTCCCTGACCAATCACCTTCCAGGATTCATCCCGACCTCTAGCTATGAACCAATAGCAGGCCGCCTCTCATCCACACCCAGGAAGGTCCCCGCTCGGGCTGCTGTGCACTTGTCATTGTGTGGCCGCAGCGAGTATTTGAAGCTGCTACTCCTCCCCGTGGTCCCGATGTCTAATCCTGATCAGGACTGAAGGTAAATGTTGCCACCACTAGATGAAGCCTCAGCTGGTTATGTTAATTATATGTACAATATGTACTGTGTTAGAGCATCATATTGTCTGCATTGGCTGCCGATCAGTTTCCGGTCGCAATTCAAAGTGTTGGTTATGACCTATAAAGCCCTTCATGGCATCGGACCAGAGTATCTCCGGGACCGCCTCCTGCCGCACGAATCCCAGCGACCGGTTAGGTCCCACAGAGTGGATCTTCTCCGGGTCCCGTCAACTAAGCAATGCCATCTGGCGGGACCCAGGGGAAGAGCCTTCTCTGTGGTGGCCCCGGCCCTCTGGAATCAACTTCCCCCAGAGATTAGGACTGCCCCCACCCTCCTTGCCTTTCGCAAACTCCTAAAAACCCACCTTTGCCGCCTGGCATGGGGAAATTGATTCCCCTCGGCCGCTTCGTTTTATGTATGGTTTGTTGGGTTGTATGATTTTTTTAAATCAAGGGTTTTAACTGTTTTGTTTTTATATTCCTGTTGTGAGCCGTTCCGAGTCTCTGGAGAGGGGCGGCATACAAATCTAATAAATAAATAAATAAATTTTGGTTGGTGGTGTGTAAAAAATGTGCCGCGGCTCAAAAAAGGTTGAAAATCACTGGTGTAGTTGACGGGACCTGGAGAAGGCCAACTCTGTGGGACCTGACCGGCCGCTGGGACTCTAGTGGCAGGTGGTTCCACAAGTATTCTAGGCTCATGTTTCGCCCTCCCCAGGCTCCAAAGGCTTCCCTGGAGCTGGAGGAGGTTAAAAACCCCGTCCACCGTCCCCCCCGGAGGCTCTTTGGAAGCCAAAAACACCCTCCCATTTGGCGGGACCCAGAAGAGCCTTCTCTGTGGCGGCCCCGACCCTCTGGAACCAGCTCCCTCCAGATATCAGAGTTGCCCCCACCCTCCTTGCCTTTCGCAAGCTCCTTAAAACCCACCTCTGTTGTCAGGCATGGGGGAATTGAAACTTTTTTCTCCCTTCCCCCTAGGCTTATAGAATTTATACATGGTATGTTTGTTGGTATGATTGGTCTCTTAAATTGGGGTTTTTTAGATTATTTTTTAATATTAGATTTGTTTACATTGTTTTTTATTGTTGTTAGCTGCCCCGAGTCTTCGGAGAGGGGCGGCATACAAATCTAAATAAACTAAACTAACTCCCAAAGACTCTGCTTGGGCCAAAATTCAGCTGGCCGGCACACCCATGCACGTTGGAGCTCATGCCATAGGTTCACCATCACTGCTGTCTACCGTTCCAGACAAGTGATTGCCCAGTTTCTTCTTCAAAACCTTCAGTGATGGAGCAGCTTCTGGTGGCAAGCAGTTCCACTGGTTGATTGGAAGGGTGAAACTTCCTTCATTCCGGGTTGGAGCTGAGCTAGGGCAACGGCTCCCCTGGCAGCAGATATGTGCCAGCTGTGGCACCCGTGCCATAGGTTCGACCTCACTGTCCTTGCTAGTTCAATGGGACCAAGAGATGGCATAGCTTCCCCTCTCCTGATGGGACCCCTCCCCACAGCCTTCCCCAAAGGAGCCGCCCCCCTCCGCATCTCTCCAGTGTTAAAGGGCAGGTGTGGGGGGGTGCCAGCCTCACCCCCCAACACGAAAGAGGGTTGCTGGCATAGTCCCACCTCCTCTTCAGGCCCAGGAGTGCAAACTGCTGGAGCCGCCCAGAATCCTATGGGTGGCAGAGAAGTCCAAATAATAAATATATATATAAATAATAATGATAAATAAATATTGCAATTCCTTGGAATTCCACTCAAGGCTTCTTGGCTTTTCTTCATGGTGTAAGGCAACCCCCTCCTCCCATTTGGCAAGACCACCGAACAGGGGTGGCCTGCTAGCCGGAGTGATAGATTGGGCTGACCGCCATGGCTTGTGAGTGCTTGCAGGGCCAGTGTGGTTTTTGCTTCTGCACCTGTGGAGGTAGCAAAATCGCACACGGAGCCACAGGTGTGCCGCTGTTTCAGCATGCGCCAAAGCAAAAAACCACCAAAACACCAGCGCACCTGTGGCTCTGTGCGCGATTTTGCTACCTCCACAGGTGCAGCAGCACAATCGCGCTGGCCCCGCAAGTACTCACAAGCCGTGGGGGTGAGTGCAATTTAGCATTCCGGCTAGCTGGCCACACCTGCAAACTGACCATCCTCCTTTTTAGCCAGAGCTGCCCCTGGTTCCCATGGGCTGCCCTGGTTTGCAGTGGGGGCTGTGATATGAAGAGTTTGCGTTATGCACAGAGAGTCAGAAAGCCAGAAGGGACCTTGGGAGTCTTCTAGTCCTGTGGCAAGAGCCCTTGTACACTGCTCAAAAAAATAAAGGGAACACGTAACACATTATAACTCCAAATCAATCCAACTTCTCTGAAATCAAACTGTCCACTGAGAAAGCCACACTGATTGACCATCAATTTCACCTGCTGTGGTGCACATTCCACTTTGCACAGAATTCAGTGAGAATATTTCACTCATTCAGAGCTCGGAGGTGTCAATTTGAGGGTCCCCTTTATTTTTTTGAGCAGTATAGTTCCCCCTTTTCCTTCCTGCCCGAGTGAAGCGAAGCCCTTTCCGTCGCTGCTGAGGACAATAAATCAGCATTGTCAGCTCACCCTGTGGGCAGTTGTGCATGTGTGTTTATTCATTTATTATTTATTTATTTTGTCAAGTACATATTGGCGGTATACAAGATATAACACTCAGCGAAGGGCCACACTTAAACCTTTCCCTACCAGATCGGTCCCACTGCACTTGTACGCTGGGACCAAACAGATAAGATGAAATTCAATGCAGAGAAAAGTAAAATCCTACACTTGGGTAAGAAAACCCCAAGACACACATACACACTGGGTGAAACCAGGCTTCCATAGCAGCAGCTGTGAGAGATCTTGGAGAACCATCAGCTAAATAGGAGCCAGCAATGTGCAGCAGCTGCCTAAAAGGCCCATACAATCCTGAGTTGCATCAACAGAGGGATACACTCTAAAACTAGGGTGGTACTAGGAGGACCACTCTATCGTTAGTTAGATCACACCTAGAGTCCTGCATCCAGTTTTGGTCACACTACAAAAACTATACTGAAACTCTAGAGAAGGTGCAGAAGACAGGAACCAGGGTGATAAAGGGACTGGAGACTAAAACATACAAAGAAAGGTGGCAGGAACTGGGCATGGACGGTCTAGCAAAGAGAAGGACCAGGGGAGACTTGAGAGCAGTCTTCCAATACTTGGGGGGCTGCCCCAGAGAGGAGAAAATGGGTCAAGCTATTTTCCAAAGCACCAGGAGGCCAGACAAGGGACAATGGATGGAAACTGACCAAGGGGAGATTCAACCTGCAAATAAGGAGGAACTTTCTGATAGTGAGAGCGATCCACTAGTAGAACAGAAGTTGCCTGCAGAGGTTGTGAGAACTCCAACACTTGAGCCTTTCAAGAGATTAGACTGCCCATCTGAAATTATATTCTATTCCTCAAACCTTCTTCCCATCTTAAAAATGACCAAGGTTGGGGAAGTGACAATGATCAGGGGACTGGAGAACATACAGAAAACAGTTGCAGGAACTAGGTCTGTCTAGTTGGGGGTTGGACTAGAAGACCTCCAAGGTCCCTTCCAACTCTGTTATTATTATACTTGAGAGGTTATAATGCATAAGGCAAAAATAATATAAAATACGTAAGAATATAAGAGCCAAGCTGAATCAGGCCAAAGTCCATCAAGTCCAGCATTCTGTCACAGTGACCCACCAATTGTCCATGGGCATCTTGAGCAGAAAGAGAAGGCAAGACCCTCCCTTTCCCTTGACTCCCAACAAATGGGACCCGAGAGAACCCTACCTGCCTCAACCCTCAACAGAGGTGGCACTTGGACATCTGTTTCAATAACCCCGATGATACACTTGCCACCCATGAATCTGTCTAATCCTGCCTTGAAGTTATCAAGGCTGACAGCTGTCACAGCCTCTTCTGGAACCGAATTCCATAAACCAACAACCCTTTGGGTGAAGAAATACAGTATTTCCCTTGATTGGTCCTAAATCAAGGATAACATTAAAAATGTGAGACTCTAGAAAGAGTGCAGAGAAGAACAACAAAGATGATCACGGGACTGGAGGCTGAAACCTATGAAGAGCGGTTGCAGGAACTGGGTAAATGTCTAGTTTGATGAAAAGAAGGACCAGGGGAGACATGAGAGCAGCCTTCCAGTATCTCAGGGGTTATTGCCACAAAGAAGAGGGAGCCAAGCTATTCTCTCCAAAGCACCTGAGGGTAGAACAAGAAGCAACGGGTGGAAACTAAACAAGGAGAGAAGCAACTTAAAACCAAGGAGAAAATTCCTGACAGTTACAACAATTAACCAGTGGAACAGCTTGTCACCTGAAGTTTTGAATGCTCCAACACTGGAAGTTTTTAAGATGTTGGATAAGCATTTGTCCGAAATGGTAGAGGGTCTCCTGCCTGAGCAGGGGGTTGGGCTAGATGACCTCCAAGGTCCCTCCCAACTCTAGTAATCTAATCTAATCTTAACCCAGTGTTGGATTCCAATTTCAGAGAGACTGAGTAGCAGTGTAGCTGAATTGCAGTGAGAAAAAAACCAAAGGAAGCAACTGTATTAGACATATAAATTTTTTTTAATTTAATAAAATGTCAACATGCCCTTGAAAACTGGGCAAAAATCTCCCACCATCACAGGCCACCCTTCTGGGTCTGGCCAGGCTTACTGGGTGCAACTGGGATGGAAAACCTTCCATTAAATGCCCCCCTCTCCCCACCTGGGCCAAGGCTCCCAACCCAACTGAGCCCCAGGAACAAAGGGGCCTTGGGAGCAAAGCCCAGGCCATGGGGCAGAAGCGGCCTCGGCACCTGGGGATGGGGGGCTTGTGTGAACGGCTCCAACAATGTGCAGGCCTTGCAAACCATCAAAAGGGGCCGGACCCCCCCCCCCCAAGGAGGGACCCCCACCAGAAAAAAACATCTGGTGAAGTTGTGGCATAACGGTGTCACAATAAATAAGGGAATTTTCAATTCTGCCAGCCCCTGCCAGGCTCTCTCAGAAATAGTGGGGAGGGGGACACCGGCTGCAAAGGGACCCCCCAAGGCACAGGGGCTGCCCAGGGGGCCTCGCCAGCTATCGTCCGGCCAGCTTGCTGGACTTCCAATGGGCCGGACAAGGGGGGGGGCTCCAGATACGGGTGAGGAAGAGGGCAAGGGACCGCCCCCACCAAGTTCCAACAAGCGGAACCCGCGTAGGGTGCAGGCGCTAAAGTGCAATAAGGCAGACTAAGCGGGATCGTGAGGAGCAGCGGGAGGGGAGCCCCGGCTGCCGGAGATGAAGTGCCAGGGGGAGGAGGCCACAGAGGAGGCGCCTGGAAACAGTCCGTGTGGCGGCAGGCGGTGGAGGGCGGCTGGGGAGGACTGGCAGGAGGGCGAGGACCCCCTTGGGCCTCCTCACCAAGAGAAGGAGGGTGGGGGTGGCTGACAGAGGCAACGTCCGAAGTCGAGGACCCGGATTCAGCGCTCCCGTCTTCCCCGGAGGGCTTCAGCAGAGAGCGGATGCTGAAGGACATCTTGGCCGGGGTCTCTCGGGTCTCCTCTTCTTTGATTGCGACCGATTCGGCCGGGAGGGGCACCTGGGGATCCGGAGGGGGAATCTGGGGATCCGGAGCAGCGCCAGGGGGCACGTAGATCTGTCCGTGCAGCACGAAGGGGCTGAGGTCGGGGGCGAAGGCCACTTCCCCGTGGCGGGAAACGGCCGTGTTTTGCAGCTTCAGGGCTTCCGGGGGGATTCGGTCGACGTCTACAGTCCAGTAGTTGCCCTTGGCTTTTGGCTTGGAGGGATCCTTCAGCACCTGGGAATAGTAATAATAATTTAATAATTCATTAGATTTGTATGCTGCCCGTCTCTGAGAACTCGGGGCGGCTCACAATAATAAACAATGTACAAATCCAATGTCTAAAAATACAATTTAAAAACCCTTATTAATAAAATAATCACACAACCCAATCAAACCATACATAAAGCAGTAGTTAGGGGAGGTATCAGTTTCCCCATGCCTGGTGGCAAAGGTGAGTTTTCAACAACTTACAAAAGGTGAGGAGGGGGGGCAGTGCTGATCTCCGGGGGCGGGGGGGGAGTTGGTTCCAGAGGGCCGGGGCCGCCACAGAGAAGGCAAGGAAGAAAGCAAGCAAGCCAGGAAGGAAGGAAGCAAGGAAGTAAGCAAGCAGGAAGCAAGCCAGGAAGCAAGCCAGGAAGGAAAAAAGGAAGGAAGCAAGGAAGGAAGGAAACAAGCAAGCAAGCCAGGAAGCAAGCAAACAGAAGAAAGGAAGGAAGCAAGCAAGCCAGGAAGGAAACAAGCAAGCAAGCCAGGAAGCAAGCAAACAGAAGAAAGGAAGGAAGCAAGCAAGCCAGGAAGGAAACAAGCAAGCAAGCAAGCAGGAAGCAAGGAAGGAAGCAAGCAAGGAAGGAAGGAAGCAAACAAGCAGAAAGCAAGGAAGGAAGGAAGGGAGGAAAGAGAAGGAAGGAAGCAAGGAAGGAAGGAAGGAAAGAGAAGGAAGGAAGCAAACAAGGAAGGAAGCAAACAAGCAAGGAAGGAAGAAGGAAGCAAGCAAGCAAGCAAGGAAACAAGCCAGGAAGCAAACAAGCAGGAAGGAAGGAAGGAAGGAAGGAAGGAAGGAAGGAAGGAAGGAAGGAAGGAAGGAATGTGTTAGGATGGGTGACTTCAACTCCCAGAGTTCCAGAGCTGGCATGAATGGCTCAGGAATTCTAGGAGCTGAAATCCACAAGTCATAGAAGAGCCAAGGGGCCCAGGCACCAAGCTGTGGAAGAGTCTGGAAGTCTAGGGGGGGAGGGGAATTCTGGGACCTGAAAGTCCACCCATCTTAAAACACTCCACTGCAGAATCCAAGGCTTCCTAGAAAACCCTCTCTAGATGTGTTGGGAGGGTCCACCAGTCCCAAACGCCCCCCCCAAGAGGAGCCCACCTGGCTAAGCGGAGCCCCTTTGGAGAAGAGGCCCCCAGCCACTGCCCCCCCAGAAAGCCCTTACCATCCTGAAGCAATTGTTTGCGGACAGGTTGTGCCTGATGGAATCCTTCCAGCCCACGTAGGTCTCTTTGAAAAAGGGGAAGAAGGAAGCGATTTGCCTGGTGATCTGAAAGAGAATTGGGGGGTGGGGGGGAGAGAACCCTCATTAACACGGCCGGACAGGCGGGGCTCCCTCTTCCGCGGCCCTGCAGAGGGGGCTCCAGGCCCCCCATTCTCTCCCCGGACCAGCGCTTAACTCCTGCTTTGAGTCGGGGGTCAGACTAGAGGACCTCCGAGGTCCCTTTCCAACCTTGCTTACCTTATGTCAACTGCTTGGAAAGGGGTGTAAACGCACAATGCAGTGGCATAAAAGTCTAAATGCTATTGCTGGAAAGGAAGAGAAAGAGACAGAGATAAAGAGAAAGAAAGAAAAGAAAAGAAAAAGAAAGAAAGAAAAAGAAGTTAAGAGAAAGAGAAAGAGAAAGAAAGAAAGCGGCGCCTTCTCCACCCGCCTGTTGAAACAGAAACAGCATAGAAATCTGCAAGAAAAAATTCCCACACCGGGCAGCCGTCGAGGGGGAAGGCAGGAAGCCCCCCAAGACCCCCTTTTCCAGCGGCTGGGGGGGAGCCCTGGGCGAAGCGTGGGGGGGGGGGAGCTGCAAATGCTGAAGCTTTGGGGGGGCTGGGGAGGACAAGCGCCCCCAAAGCCCCCCCCCGGGAGGGACCGGACGGGGCGGCCACTCACCTGGGCCAGCTTGAGCCTCTTCCCGGGGGCGGCCGTAATGACCAGGGCGATCATGGCCAGGTAGCTGTAGGGGGGCTTGGCGTGCCGGCTGTAGCGCTTCTTGGGACCCCGCCGGGGCTGCTGCTGCTGCTGCTGGTCCCCCCCGACGGCTCTGCGCTTCTTGGCTTGGCTGCGGCCCGCCCCGGCCCGAGGGTTTCCCCCGTCGGCTTCCTGCATGGTCTTGGGTCCGCTGGAGAGAGCCCCGAACCCCTCCCGGGCTGGGCTTTAAATGGGCTGGGGAGGGGGCAGCCGGTGGGGCAGACCGGGCGGCTCCAGCAGCGAGCCAATGAAACAACCCCAAAGACCAGCGACCACCGCCCCGGGCTGTGGATTAGTGGGCGGCAGGTCGCAGCCAGGAAATGCCCCCCCTCCTCCATCTCCTCCCCAACCTGGCCCGGGTTTGGCCCTGGAGGGAGGGGGGGAGGAGGAGGGGTCGCTCACTGCAGGGGGTCCTCCTGGCCTTGGATTTCCCACGGTTAAGCCAACAGGAGGGGGGGTCCCCCCCAAAGGCAGAACTGGGGGCAGGGGGGCCTCGCGAGACTCCCAATAGGGGGCTGGCTTGCCCTTTGCCTGGAGTGGTGGGGGGTCTTTTGCTCAAGCAGGGGGTTGGGCTAGATGATCTCCAAGGTGCCTTGCAGCTTGTTGCAAGCTTGTATCCTCGCACTGGCCTCCTTCAGCCTGGCACAAGGCCCTTGGGATTATGCTCTGGATTCCTTAATTCTGGGTTCCTTAAGATTTCTATTCACATGGATTGTTTCCTAGTTGCTTATTTGGCCCCTATGACAGTGTTTTTCAACCAGTGTGCCGTGGCACACTAGTGTGCCGCGAGACATGGTCAGGTGTGCCGCGAAGAAGGAAGCTCAGGTTCCGGTCTCGCAACTTTTTGCTGTGAGAGTGAGAAAGAGAGAGAAAAAGACAGAGAAAAAGCAAGAGAAAGAGAGAGAGAGAGAGAGAGAAAGCAAGAGAAAGAAAAGAGAGAAAGAGAGAAAGCAAGAGTGAGAGAGAAAGAAGGCAAGAGAGAGAGAAAAGGAGAGGAAGGGAGAGAGAGAGAGAGAGAAATGAGCAAAAAGGGGAGAAAAAGAGAAATGAGAAAATGATTGAGACAGAGAATGAGAGGAAAGAGAGAGAAACAAAAGAGAGAGAGAAGTGACTCTTGATTTAAAGCATATGATAAAAAGCACCCAAAGAATAAGAGAGAAAACCCCCCAGCCCTCACCTGTTTTTGGAAATGGTTCAAGAGTGTGTATACACACACACACACAAGGGGGAAGGAGACAGGGATGGAAAAAGAGAGGAGAGTGTCTTAGGGTGTCATTTTGTGTCATTTTGGTTGGTGGTGTGCCCCAGGATTTTGTAAATGTAAAAAATGTGCCGCGGCTCAAAAAAGGTTGAAAATCACTGCCCTATGATGACCATTCAGGGTTGTATCTCATGATATATTTTCTTTTGGGCCCACTGAGAGCATTTGCACCAAATTCCTTGTGTGTCCAAACACACTTGGCCAGTAAATTCTATTCTATTCTATTCTACTCTATTTTCTATTCCTATTCTAGTCTGTTCTGTTTTCTATTCTATTTCTATTCTATTTCTATTCTATTCCATTGCATTGCATTCCATATTTTGTTCTTATCATTCCTATCACCATCTCCTCCCACTTGTAGGACTGTAAATTGTTGCTTGTATCCTTAAGATTTTTATTAATATTGTTTCCTGATTGCTTATTTGACCCCTGTGACCATCATTCAGTGTTGTACCTCCTGATTCTTGAGCAATATATATATATAAATATATATTTGGAGCATTTGCACCAAATCCCTTGTGTGTCCAATCGCACTTGGCCAATAAAGAATTCTATGATCTATCTTCCAACTCTAATAATAAATAAACAAACCAGTCCAGCTCTGGTTTCCCCACGTCTGAGAAAGTGGGGTGCATTAGAATGCATTTAAAGGAGGACTTTGGAAACATGGGTTTCTTGCAGGCTTCACGACTCCCAAACCAGGTTAGCATCTTCATCATCATTGCTAGCCACAAAACCTTTGCACCAAAGCTCAGAGAGCACTAAGCACTCCTGGTTCCAACCCTGACCTACCAATAGCCTCTCTTTTTAAACATCTCTGGTCTTTGCACATCACAGCTGGTCATAGCTAACTGGAGAATTCAGAGAGTTGGAAGTCCACAAGTCTTAAAAGTTGCCCAAGTTGGGTGGAACCGTGCTTGAGAGTATTGTGTGAGCCCAGCCACGGTGTTATTAGAGTTTAACACTTAAGTGGCTTGGCTTTAGGCTGCTTGACAGCCATGATGAAACTAACCATGGTTTGGCCTGATGCCAATTCAACCCCTGAAGACAAGAATTCTGAAGGCCCAAAATAAGGGGGTTTGCAACATTCTCTGTTCCCAGCAATCCACCCAGAGAAAACCCCCAACACTTTACCCTTAGATTACCTACGGTTGACCTCTCCAGATTCCTAAGAGGTCAGTAAGGGGCGAGTACAAGTGCCCTAGCGTGCCTTCCATCCCCTGTCCTATTGCTCTCCTATATTTCCTATACCTTTCTTCTATTCCTATATCTCTTCTTCTGTTCTTTCATTGATATGTTTTATTCCTATATCTTCTATTCTCTCTTAGATATATTTTACTATGAGTATCTCCTCTATAACCTTCATCATGTATTTTACTATGTGTATACCCACTAAAACCCTCATTGTGTATTGGACAAAATCAATCAATCAATCAAATAAATCCCAAAGAATAGAATAGAATAGAATTCTTTATTGGCCAAGTGTGATTGCACCCACAAAGAATTTGTCTTTGGTGCAGATGCTCTCAGTGTATCTAAAAGAAAAAGATAGAAAAAGTTTTTTAAAGTTTTTTTAAAGGTTTTTAAAGGCACAATTGGACTTTCTTGATATTTTTTTTCTTTGAAAATGTTCTACTGCTCATCCAAAAAGCTTTGTCAGTTCTGGAGCTTTCTTATTATTCTTATTATTTTATTATTATTTATTAGATTTGTATGCCACCCCTCTTCCTCTTCCTCTCCTCTCTCTCCTTTTTTCTTCTATTTTTCTTTTTCTCCTCCCCCCCCGCACTCTTCTTTCCTTGTTACTTGTATGTTTGCATTGTTTTTTTTAATGTTTTCTGAATTGTATCATTTTATATGTCAATTAAAAAAAAATAAAAAGAGAGAAGTTCTGAAGCTTTTCTTGGATCAGAAACAACACATTTTAAGGGGCCAAAAAGATTCTGAGTATTACGCAATATGGGCACAATGGCACAGATGGATTGAGTTAAAAACAGAAATAAAAAGATCACAAAAGATGCATAAGGACCAGTAAAATAAAGAATATAAATATATAAACATAAATGATTTGAATAGTAAAATAAAGAATATAAATATATAAACATGAATGATTTGAACAGGGATTTTGTGATTGTATGAAATAATATGAATATTACTGTAATTAATTAATATGCATATTATAGGAATTAATGAAATATCCGATGTAGCAATGCAGAAATATTGAATGCTTGCTGATATTATAATTTATTTTTTGTTGTTTGTTTGCTTTTCGTTGTTGTTACTTATCTGTTTCAAAATATATTTGAAAACCAATACTTTTTTTTCCAAATAAAAAAATGGAACAACACATTTTCAAAGGGAAAAACACCCCAAGAAATCCCAGTTGCCTTTTGGGGTGGGGGGAGAATAGAGGTAGAAGATGGAGAATCTCCATGGACATTCACCCAGAGGGAAGTGCAATGGAGCCCATGATGCTGAGCTGCCTATCTATGTGGATTTCTGGCCACGCCCTAACAATCCCAGCCACAGTTGTGTGGTTGTGTTACTTAGGTCCTTTTTGACTGCTTTCCGCTCTTACAAATCCCTTGGGTGTCTTTACAAACTCTGGCAAAAGCCTTGGGACAAATCCATTGTGTGTCCACTCAGGCTTTGCCAATCAAGAATCCTTCTCTATTACAACCTCACAAGAGCCCTGGGGGATCGGCCCCAGATTTTGTTTCCTACACCTGGGGAAGATGTGAGGGCTCTTGAGATAAGATTGTGTCTTCCAGAGTGCCCCTCCCTTTCCAGACACAACTTTCCTTATCTCAGGTGGAGGAGGTTGGGGGCAGAATGAATGCTAATTGACTGGAGAAATGCTTCTTTCTTTAGCATCTTTAGACTCTTCCCCATCCTTGAAAGAGGAGGGGGGAAACATGGCCTTCTCCTTAAACCAGGATGACCCAAACTTGGCCACTTTTAAGACTTGTGGACTTCAACTCTTAGAATTCTCCAGCCAGCTGTGTTGGGAGTTGAAGTCCACAAAGTCTTAACAGTGGCCCCCTTTGAAGACCTCTTCTGCCTTAAACCAACAAGCAGTTTTTTGGTTGCAGGAATTGGGTATGTCTAGTTTGCTGAAAAGAAATTATTTTAATTTGCGGTAATTTAACTTATTACATTTATTTTTTTCCCCAGTATATATATTTTATTTTCCCCAACATAGAATAAAAACAATACATCAGTACAAACACTAAAACCATGATTATAATAAAACATATTGAATTTTGAATTTGAATAGAATTTATTAGATTTGTATGCCAATTCAATTATATTGTTTATATATTGTTTATATTGCTTATATAAGACTCCGAAGACTGATGCAAAAAGGATGTTGCAGAGAAGAGCCACAAAGAAGATTAGGGGACTGGAGGCTAAAACATATGAAGAACAGTTGTAGGAACTGGGCATGGCTGGTTTAATGAACACAAGGATTGAGGGAGACATGATAGCAGTCTTCCAGTATCTCTCAGGGGTTGCCCCAAAGAAGAGTCAGGCTATTCTCCAAACCACCTGAGGGTAGAACAAGAAGCAAAGGGTGGAAACTAATCAAGGAGAGAAGCAACTTAAAACTACGGAGAAATATCCTGACAGTTAAAACAATTAACCAGTGGAACAGCTTGCCATCAGAAATTGTGAATGCTCCAACACTGGACCTTTTTAAGAAGATGTTGGATAGCCATCTGTCTGAAGTAGTGCAGGGTTTCCTGCCTAAGCGGGTTGGACTAGAAGACCTCCAAGGTCCCTTCCAACTCTATTGTTATTGTTATTGTTATACATATAATGTTTTTCTTTATCTGTTAATCATTCATTGGAGGCTCTTGTCTTTCTTCCCTTAAAAAACATTCCATAAAACTTACACAACATTATCAAATCAAAAACATCTAAATAACGATCTTTTTCCCCCATCTTACACTAAAAAATTACATTTCATCAGTATAAACAATGTTGAACACAACGTTATTTATATCAGTAGGGTTTCCTGCCTAAGCAGGGGGGTTGGGCTAGAAGACCTCCAAGATGCCTTCCAACTCTGTTATTACTGTATTATTATTATTAGTAGTAGTAGTAGTATAAACAATGTCAAAAAATTACATTACATCAGTATAAACAATGCCAAACTTTTGTGCAAATCTTTATTCAAACTTTAATTTCTCCATTAAACTAATTAATCCCAAAATCAATTTATCGTATAATTACTAGAGGTTATATACCGGTATATATATATATCACATGTTTTTTGCTGACATTTTAAAATTAAGGGAGACTAGGATGGCACCATTTCGGCCTTGTTCTGGCCTCATCAGCTAGCCACACCCTTACTGGGATTTGATCCGGCAGCTTCTGCCTTGTAAGGCAGAGAATTAACATGGCCTTCTCCTTAAATCAGTGTGACCCAAACTATATATATATAATAGAAAGAAAACTTATCATAATATATACCAAACTATATTAGAAAATTCTATATATTTAAATTCTTATGAATGCCTTAATTTGTGTCATAATTTATTACATTTATGAGCCGCCCAATTCCTTTTGGACTCTGAATGGTGTGCAAACAATATAAACAATATATAAACAATATAAAACAGTATGAGAATATAAAACTCCTCAACGCTGATTCAGTAAAAACATCCATTACTTCTGGCTGGAGCGGAATTGGAGCAGTCTTCCAATATTTGAGGGGCTGCCTATTCTCCTAGTCCCCCCCCAAGAAGAGGAGAGCATGATAGCAATCTTCCGATACAGTATTTAAAAACCACAGCTGGAAGGGATCTTGGAGGTCTTCTAGTCCAACCCCCCACAGACAGGAAACCCTCCACTACTTGAGACAGATGGTTACCCAACATCATCTTTAAAACTTCCAGTGTTGGGACATTCACAACTTCTGGAGGCAATTTCTGTTCCACTGGTTAATTGTTTTAACTGTCAGGAAATTTCTCCTTAGTTCTAATCAAGGAGAGAAGCCACCTGGAATTAAGGGAGAACAATTAACTAGTGGAACAGCTTGCCTCCATATGTCATGGGTGCTCCCACACTGCAGATTTTAAAGAGACTGGACAACAATTGTTTGCAATGGTTAGGGTCTCCAACTTGAGATGGGGTTTGGACTAGAAGACCTCCAAAGTTCCCTTCTGATATTCTTGTCATGCTCTGAAAACTGTGTTTAACAAGCCAGTTAGAACAAGTAATCTGTGGAACAGCTTGCCTCCAGAAACACAGAAGATTGACGGCAGAAAAAGACCTCCTGGTCCATCTAGTTTGCCCTTATATTATTTCTTGTATTTTATCTTAGGAGGGATCTGTGTTTATCCCAGGCAAGTTTCAATTCAGTCGCTGTGGATTCTTCCTTCCTTCCTTCCTTCCTTCCTTCCTTCCTTCCTTCCTTCCTTCCATCCTTCCTTCCTTCCTTCCTTCCATCCTTCCTTCCTCTGTCCTCCCTTCTTTCTTTCCTTCCTCCCTCCCTTCCTTCTCTTTCTTTCCTTCCTTCCTTCCTCGCTTCCTGCTCTTTCTTTCCTTCCTTCCTTCCTCCCTTCCATCCTCATTCATAGAAACATAGAAGACTGACGGCAGAAAAAGACCTCATGGTCCATCTAGTCTGCCCTTGTATCATTTCCTGTATTTTATCTTAGGATGGATATATGTTTATCCCAGGCATGTTTAAATTCAGTTCGTATGGATTTACCAACCACGTCTGCTGGAAGTTTGTTCCAAGCATCTACTATTCTTTCAGTCAAATATTATTTACCGTACTCACGTTGCTTCTGATCTTTCCCCCAACTAACCTCAGATTGTGCCCCCTTGTTCTTGTGTTCAATTTCCTATGAAAAACACTTCCCTCCTGGACCTTATTTAACCCTAATGTATTGAAATGTTTGTGAAGAAGTTGTGAATGCCCCAACACTGGAAGTTGTTAAGCAGATGTTGGATAACCATTTGTCTGAAGAACTGTAGGGTTTCCTTCCCAAGTAGGGGGTTGGACTAGAAGACCTCCAAGGTCCTTTCCATCATTATTATTATTATTATTATTATTATTATTATTATTATTATTATTATTATTAGCCACAGCTGTGCAGTTTGCAAACTCTCTACTTGCCCAGAAGGCTGCCAAAATTTGGATGCTGCTGGATCTTGGATTTAGCCTGAACTTGTGCCCAGGATTGGTCTGAAAGCCATTCCCCTCCCAATCCAAGGTCATGAGGAATGGAGGTTCAAGGAAGGCAGCCCTACTCACTCAAGCCCCTCTGAGTAGCAAGCCAGCCTCCTCCCTGTGTAAATTGGGGGAAGGAAGCAACAGAAGAGAATCTTTCTCCTTGGGGTTGACTATTGGACCTCACCTGTCCCTCCCTGGTGCTGTATGGTTTGCAGATTGCCCTGCTCCCCTTCTCCTTTCCTTTCTTCTGCTAAGCACCAGAGAAGGACACACAAAAAGGCCACTAATAGGGGCCATCAAGGGCCATTGAGGAGGTCAAAAGGAGGCTTTGGGTTGGACAGCTGGCCTGAGGCTATCAAGAGGAGGAACACACATTCACACAAAGCACCAATTGAAACCACAATGGAATTTCACAAACATAGGAGGGAAAATCTAGAGGCTTCCCCAACCTTGGTTGTTTTAAGATGGATAGAAGGGCTGGGAAATAAAAAATAAAATAATATAATAAAATATTCTATGTTTTGAGCAGTATGTATGTGTATATGTATATATATTATAATGCATAATATAATATTATATTATACATTATAATATATATACACACACACACACACACACACATACATACTGCTCAAAACAATAAAGGGAACACTCAACACATCCTGGATCTGAATGAATGAAATATTCTCATTGAATATTTCATTTGCACAACTATTTCATTCGCACAACAACATGTGAAATCAACTGTTGCTCCCTAAGTGGATGGTTTGATTTCACAGAATTTTGATTTACTTGAAGTTATACAGTATTCTGTTTTTTAATTGTTCCCTTTATTTTTGTGAGCAGTGTATATATTTTTTATTGACCAAGTGCGATTGGACACACAAGGAATTTGTCTTTGGTGCAGATGCTCTCAGTGGACATAAAAGAGAAGCTAAGTTTCTCAAGAACAGAGAATCAAGCTGGAGGCCCCGCAATCTTCAGACAAACGACTGACAACTCTCATCTTTAAAAACCTCCAGTAATGAAGCACTGGTCACTTCTTCAATTCTGGGATGAAAAGCGAAATGGTTTTCAAAGGGGAAAAAAATACGAAGTCCAATTGCTTTTTGGAAAAGCACCTTGACCTGGAATGATGAAGAATCTCTATAGATTTCTCTCTTCCAAGGTTCACCGTGGTTTGGTGGCAATCTGTTCCATGGGTGAGCAATTAGGAAAGGCTTCCTGATGTCCTTCAGAAGTCTGCTTCCTTCTTTTTAAAATTATTTAAATTGTTTTGCCAAGCAACAAGTTAAAGATTTATATTGACTGGTTCCTAATATGGTTGGATTGCTTATTTGTACTATCTTCATTTGTTATCCTCATCATTTGTACCATCATCAACTATCATTGTTGTATCTTGTGATTCTGACTGATTACAAATTCTTGGATGATAAGCCAAACATATTCAAGGGAAAATTAAATTAAAAACCAAGAAAAGCCCAGTGGCCTTTCGGATAAAGCCTTTTGATGGAAAGTATGAACCACTAATTTATCAGCTACTCCAGGTTTACAACCTACAACCTACTTCCGTCACTATTCCATCCTGGCCCTCAGCATTGTTGCAGAAATCCTCAAGGTATAACCTAATCAAAATTTCAAACTCCTAGCCTGCCTTTTTAAGAGGATTGGAATATTCCCTCCTACCACATGTGACCCCCTTTATCAGTCTTCTCAGCCAGGTGCTATGAACCTAAGGGAACTGAGGAAGGTGCTTTTGTTCCTGGTAAAGATCGCATGATATTCTTAGGGAGGTCGCATAACGGGCTTAACCAGCAGAATGATCAATTTAAGCCCAATATACATTTAACTTGGCAAAAGACCAAACTCTAAAATTAGATGTGATTCCTGTGACCTTTTACAGCAAATTGTGTCTGGGTTGTGTCCAAGGGCTTGTGGATTCAATCAATAAATCAATCAATCAATACAGAGCTGGAGGGAACCTTGGAGGAGAGAGACACTATAATAATAATAATAATAATAATAATAATAATAATAATAATAATAATAATAAATCCACTGGAACTTGTGTCGGAACTACCATTTCCCAGTGGCAAAGAACTGGTGGGATCGTAAGCCCGAAAAAGTGGTCGAAAATGAGCAAGCAAAACTACTTTGGGACTTCAGACTTCAGACTGACCTAATTCTGAAGCATAACACACCAGACATCCTGATTGTGGAGAAAAAGAAAGTATAGATCATCGACATCGCAATCCCAGGAGACAGCAGAATTGAGGAGAAGCAGCTAGAGAAATTAGTGAAATACGAAGATCTAAAAATCGAGCTGCAATGACTCTGGCATAAGCCCGTGAAAGTGGTCCCAGTGGTACTTGGCACGCTGGGCGCAGTGCCAAAGGATCTCAGCGGACATTTGAAAACCATCGGAATTGACAAAATCTACACCTGTCTATTGCAAAAGGGATCAACAAACACAATTCGCCGCTACATCACGCAGTCCTAGGCCAACATATAAGCCAAACATATTCAAGGGAAAATTAAATTAAAAACCAAGAAAAGCCCAGTGGCCTTTCGGATAAAGCCTTTTGATGGAAAGTATGAACCACTAATTTATCAGCTACTCCAGGTTTACAACCTACAACCACCAGCCCGACTGGTGATGAAATACGAAATCCAGCATAGTGATCTCGTTTGCTGTGTTGTATTGACATAATAATAATAATAATTTATTCGATTTGTATGCCGTCCCTCTCCGAGGACTCGGAGCGGCTCACAGCATAACAATAATACAGTACAAATCCAAATCCAATATTAAAAAGTTAAAAACAAAAATAGGAGCCAGCCATGTGCAGCCGCTGCCAAAAAAGCCAACACATTAACAGCAGGAGAGAATCAAGACCACGCGAAGTGTTAACACCGGACACGCTTGGAATACTGCATTCAGTGTTGGTCACTATGTAAAAAAGAGGTTGAGACTTGAGACTCTAAGTTTAATTTTTAAAGCAATCAATCTCTTGAGTTTTGGGTAGCAACAGTGCCCTCTCTTGGGACGTTTATTTATTTATTTATTTATTTATTTTTTCAAACAATTATAGAGTGGTAATGATAAAAAATAACAAAAGAAGACAATAGGACAGGGACGGTAGGCACAGTGGTGTGCTTATGCACGCCCCTTACAGACCTCTTAGAAAGGGGGAGAGGTCAATTGTAAATAGTCTAAGGTTAAAGGTTTTGGGATTAGGAGTAGAAACTACAGAATCAGGTAGTGCATTCCAGGCATTGATTACTCTGTTGCTGAAGTCATACCTTTTGCAGTCGCTTGGAGCAGTTGACATTTAGTTTAAATCAATTTCGTGCTCGTGTATTGTTGCGGTTGAAGGTGAAGTAGTCATTAACAGGTAGGACATTTTGGTATATGATTTTATGAACTATAATTAGGTCAGAATGGCGACGGAGTTGTAAGTTGTCTAAACCAAGAATTTCAAGTCTGGCGGACTAAGGTATTTTGTTGTGAGAAGAGGAGTGAAGGACTCTTCTTGTGAAATATTTCTGGACTCTCTCAATTGTGTTGATGTCAGATATGCAATGTGGTTTCCATACAGGCGAGCTGTACTCTAGGATTGGTCTGACAAATGTTTTGCAAACTCTGGTTAGCAGTTCAAAATTACCAGAGATGAAGCTGCGAAGGATTAGGTTAACAACTCTTAAAGCCTTTTGGGCAATGTTGTTGCAGGGGGCTCTAGGACTTAGGTCATTGGATGTGAGTACTCCAAGGTCTTTGACAGAGTGAGGGTCATCAGTAAGTTCAGTTCCTCCAAGTTTATATTTAGTATTCTGATTCTTTTTACCAATGTGTAAGACAGAGCATTTAGTGGTTTATTTTAAATTTTCCCAATCCAGTTTAATTCTCGTACTTCAGGTGAGTACAGTACTTTCTTTCTTTCTCTTTCTCCCTCCCTCACTTCCTCTTCTCTCCTTCCTTCCTTCCTTTCTCTCTCCCTCTTCTCTCCCACTCTTTCCTTCCCTACTCTCTTCCTTCTTCCTTCCTTCCTTCCTTCCTTCCTTCCTTCTCTCTCCCTCCCTTCTTTCCCCTTCTCTCTCTCTCTGTTTGTGTGTGTATGTGTGTCTCTCTCCTTCCCTCCCTTTTATTTGGTTTATAAGCCACCCAACCGGATTTTGGCTGCCATACAACTATTAAAAGAATATAAAAAACAATTAAAAACCCCTAAAACTAAAACCACTTACATCTTCTTGGCCGGGGCTGGATGGGATTGCTCAATGGCCAAGTCCTTGACTTCCAACGGGTCATTTAGTGACCAAAGTGACAACGGCACTGTAAAAAATTGACTTACAGTCACGTTTCACACTTACAACCACTGCAGAAACCCTGTGGTCACGTGATCAAAATTCCCATGCTTGGCAAATGGTCCCTAAGACGGTCGTACTATTTGGGGGGGTGACGTGATCTTCTTTTTTGCCGCCTCCTGACAAGCAAAAGTCCCTGGGGAAGTCAGAGTCACCACTTAAGTCAGTGTTTCCCAACCTTGGCAACTTGAAGAGATCTGGACTTCAACTCCCAGAATTCCCCAGCCAGTTGAAGTCCAGATCTCTTCAAGTTGCCAAGGTTGGGAAACACTGACTTAACTAATGTAACAACTGCAATGGTTTTACACTTATCAATAGGTGGTAAAAAGGAGCAAAATTCACTTTATTTTCAAACAAACCCGCCACCACCACCACCTCTGAATTGAAAGACCTTTCATGACCCAACTAGGGAACGCCATCAGCGCCAGAAGAGACTATGGGGTTTGTGGAAAGGAGGAGGAGGAGGTGGTGGAGAAGGACTGTGAGTCCTCACCTTGGCTCTTGTCTTTTTTCTTTTACAAATAATTTTTATTCGGTTATTTAGAACAATACAAACACAAGAAAGGCAAAACATTCAAGCATCTATCCATTTCCATTTCTGTAATATCGACATGTCAATTTCAATGCACAATTGTCCAACTATCCAATCAGAAATCTTCTCCCATTAATACTTACTGTTATTATTGGTATATTGGCAATGTATTTGATATTTGAGGAGAACTGTAGGGTCTTTGGAGCTCTCTAAACTTTCTTAATACAAATGAATAATAACAACATAACACAAATGAAAATAAATAAATACATAAAAAGAGGTGTTGTATCCAGTAATGGCTACCTTGTAACTCTGTAAATAGTTTGTTCCTCTTTCAGCGCTGTCTGAGCCCAAGCAGGAAGTCGCTCCTGATTGGCTCAGACGCGGCCGGCTCTAGCTTTGGCGGGAACCGCAAATATATAAAAGGAGCGGTTTCTCCAGGCAGAGTCAGTCGGTACTCGCTGAATTGTCACTTTACCTTGCTGAGCTGTCACTTGTTCTCTGAGCTGAATAAAAGTACCGATTGCTCAAAACCCTGTCTCTGGGTCTACTTCACTGGCGACGAACGGACGGAAGAAACTTCGCGTGCAACATGGACAAAATCCAGATCGGCCAGGCTCCGGAACTCTTCGATCCCGAGAAATCGACATGGGACGAGTACATGGCCACCTTCGAGATCTTCCTCGAGGCGGCGGGAATGCAGGACGCCGAAGCCGATCGCAGACGGGCTATTTTCCTTAACTACTGCGGCACAGAAATCCGTAGACTTGCCCAAACTCTCACCGAACCGGAACAAGCAAGAGCCACAGCGTGGGACGTCCTACAACAAAAACTGGCAAGCCATTTCAAGCCGACCAAACCAGCCATGGTTTTTCGGCATCAATTCCACATGATGGCTCAGAGGGAAACCGAGTCGATCAGCCAGTTTACAACGCGGCTTCGAACGGTACTTGCCCAATGCAAGTTTAAAGACCCGGAAGCTCGCCTCACCGACGCCTTGGTTTTCGGCATGAAAAACAGCACGGTGAGAAATAAACTCCTCATCGAAGAAGAGCCGAGCCTACAAACCGTAATTAAACTGGCGCAAACCGCAGAAGCAGCCGACGCAGCGGCGAGAGAATTGAAAGAGCACGGAAGGCGAGAACTCATTGCAAAAATCGACTCCGCGTCTCCCAGCGCCGTGGAAACAGACAACAGCCAACAAATTCCCAGCGGAGACAACTGCCTCCTGGTGCAAGACCAGCCGAGACACCTGAGAGCTACTCACCCAGCCCCCTGCGCGGGCTGCCGGGGAAATCACCAGCGCCATCGATGTCCCTTCCGAGACGCTACATGCCGCCGTTGCAACCGGAGAGGCCACATCGCCATCGCATGCAGAGCAACAGCGCCAGAGGAAACATTTGCCACACCGCAATACCAGCGACCTCAAAACCAGACCCCCCAAGCGCGAGAAAGGAGACCATTCCGCAACGCGGGTCAAAGGAACTACTCAACCGCTAACCGCGACTACTATAGAGGTAACTCTCAATTTTCCGTGAATAACACGGCAACCAAAAAAGGGGCTAAAATTGTTATATCACTGTTACTCAATAACCAACCTTGCTCAATGGAGCTGGATACGGGCTCTAGATATACCATCATGCCCTGGGAAAAATTTAAACTGTATATGCCTAATGTATCTAAGGCTGACCTAAATCAAACCTCTTTGGTGATTAGAGACTTTCAGGGGGGAGTAATCTCGGTCTTGGGAACAGCAAATGTACCTATCGCATTCAAGAATGTTAAATGTACCCTTCCCATGCTTATTGTAACAGGGGCCAAGCACTCTCTTCTGGGTTTAGCATGGATGGAACCACTGGGGATCGAGATTTCGGGTGTGTGTAATGTAAACTGTTATGATATGCCTAACTTTGTGAAAGAGTTCCCTGAAGTGTTCAGCCCCACACTGGGATTGTATAAGGGGCCCCCTATATCTTTCTCTATTGACCCCAAGGTCCCACCGATCAGACTAAAACCTCGCAGGGTCCCCCTGCCGCTCCTCCCCAAACTAGACATACAGCTGGACAAACTCATTAGCCAAGGTATTTTGGTCCCTGTGGAACAGGGGCCATGGGAAACTCCCATAGTTACCCCTCTGAAGCCAGATGGCTCTTTAAGAGTTTGCGCTGATTACAAATCGACCCTGAACAAGGCACTCCAACACCACCCCTACCCCATTCCGGTTGTGCAACAACTGCTACACTCCCTGGGGGAGGGGAAAAGGTTCGCAAAGATCGACCTGGCGCAAGCTTACCAGCAACTTCCGGTCGATGAACAAACAGCAAACGCTCAAACAATTGTAACGCACAGGGGGGCTTTCAAATGCACGAGGTTACAGTTTGGGGTAAGCATAGCCCCAGGAATATTCCAGAGCATTATGGAACGCCTATTGTCAGGGGTAAATGGGGCCATTCCATACTTTGATGACATCTTAATTGCAGGGGAAAACCAGGAACAAGTAAACAAAAGAATAAGGGAAGTACTTAAGAGGTTACAGGACAAAGGTTTAAGAATCAAGCCTGATAAATGTGTCTGGGGAACCAACAGTATAGAATTCCTAGGATATAAAATAGATAAGGAAGGTATCCACCCCACAACAGAGAAGCTGAGAGCAATTAGAGAAGCCCCAGAGCCACGAGATAAGAATGAGTTGCAGGCATTTTTGGGCCTCCTTAATTTTTATTCCGTTTTTTTAAAACAGAAGGCAACAGTAGCAGAGCCTCTCCATCGTTTACTCCAGAAGGAAGCCCGCTGGACATGGGGGAAAACTGAACGTGAAGCTTTTTCTCAAATAAAAAATTTATTAACTTCTAAAAGTGTAGTAGTACAATATAGTGCTTCACTACCCATTAGGCTCACGTGCGACGCTTCGCCGTACGGCATAGGAGGAGTTCTAGCTCACGTTCTACCTAATAAGACAGAGGCCCCAATAGCATTTTTTTCAAGAACCATGACCAGCACAGAAAGGAATTATAGCCAGTTAGACAAGGAGGCTCTAGCATTAGTGGCAGGGGTAAAGAAGTTTCACAATTACATTTTTGGAAGAAGCTTTGAGCTAGTCACTGACCACAAACCCCTACTAGGCCTGCTAGCCCCCAACAAGCCCACTCCACCTTTTATGTCTCCAAGACTAATCAGATGGGCTCTTTTCCTCTCAGGGTATCAGTATGAGCTCACCCACAAGGGGGGGAAGGAAATCAATCATGCAGACGGTCTCAGCAGATGCCCCATAACAGACTTAGTGGAAGACCCTGTTCCTTCCACAGATGTGTTAATGATAGAACTCGAGGAAAACCCACTAACCACAGCAAAAGAGGTAGCTGCACACACGCAGCAAGATCAAATCCTTAAACAAGTGGTGAACTGTGTTCTAAAGGGATGGCAAAATGATGTTGTGAAACCTGAATTGTGTGATTTTAAAAACAAAAGACTTGAGTTATCATATGTAAAAGGTTGTTTGCTGTGGGGGGATAGAGTGATCATCCCCAAAAGCCTAAGGGGAAAGGTACTCAAATTGTTACATGTGGGTCATCCTGGGATTGTCAGGATGAAGAGCCTGGCAAGGGGGCATTTATGGTGGCCAGGGCTGGATGCTGATATTGAAAGCTGGGTTTCAAAGTGTGATCCGTGCCAAGAGTCACGGCCCAGTCCCCCCAAAACAACTCCGGCTGAGTGGGAACAGCCTGCTGGTCCTTGGTCTAGAATCCACATTGATTTTGCTGGCCCAGTGGGGTCTCAGTATTTTTTAATAGTGGTTGATGCCTTCTCCAAATGGTTGGAAATAATAGCAATGAACAACATAACCACAAGTGCCACTATCAAAGTATTGAGCAGACTGTTTGCATCCCATGGTTGCCCAGATCTCTTAGTGTCTGACAATGGGCCACAGCTAACAGCCAGGCAATTCGAATTGTTCTTAGATGGCCTAGGGGTCAGGCATGCCCTCATCTCGCCTTATTCGCCCTGGGCTAACGGATTGGCAGAACGTTACGTACGGGTGGCAAAGGAGGCATTGCGCAGGTCAGGCCCTGGGGATGTGCAACAGAACTTGGACCAATTCTTACTCACCCAACACATTACCCCTAACTCGCACACACATGTAAGCCCTGCAGAGTTATTGATGGGAAGGAAGTTGAGGTCACCACTAGACAGGTTAAACCCAAGGTTCTGTGTTAATAATAACCAAATGTGTACAAAACCTGAAAGAGAAATGTATTTGGGACAAAATGTATATGTAAAAAGTTTTGATGGAAATGTAAACTGGATGAAGGGAATTATTGTTAAGCAAAATGCACCTAAGACCTATGTTGTTAAACTAGAGGATGGTCGTTTGTGGAAACGACACATAGACCACATTCGGAAGCGAACAGAAAATCAATTGCCACAAACCGCTGACATGGACTCTCCCCCTTCAACAGACTTTTGTACATTGCCCGAAATAAGAGACACGCAAAGAGACTTATCGGGCCAGGGGGAACCATCCAGCGACGCCGAACCATCCTCGTCCTCCGAAGCCTTCGTTGGGCCCGCCAGGCCAAGTCCGCCACACCGGGAGAACAGCGGCGAGCCATCCTCCACAGTCAGTGGCGAAGGAGAAATTGAACTGCGCAGGTCAGCGCGAGCTCCTCAGAGGCCCCACCGATTGGACGACTTTGTCACATGGCTTTCTTGATGGATGTGTCCAACTATGAGGGGAGGGGTGTTGTATCCAGTAATGGCTACCTTGTAACTCTGTAAATAGTTTGTTCCTCTTTCAGCGCTGTCTGAGCCCAAGCAGGAAGTCGCTCCTGATTGGCTCAGACGCGGCCGGCTCTAGCTTTGGCGGGAACCGCAAATATATAAAAGGAGCGGTTTCTCCAGGCAGAGTCAGTCGGTACTCGCTGAATTGTCACTTTACCTTGCTGAGCTGTCACTTGTTCTCTGAGCTGAATAAAAGTACCGATTGCTCAAAACCCTGTCTCTGGGTCTACTTCACTTCTGGGTCTACTTCAAGAGGGTTGAGGGTCTCCTCCTCTTGCATGGGGAGGGATTCGGCTGGGAGGGGCATCTGGGGGTCCAGAGCTGCTGAAGGTCTGTCCGTGCAGCACGAAGGGGCTGAGGTCGGGGGTGAAGGTCACCTCTCCTTGGTGGGGGATTGACGTGTTCTGCAGCTTCAGGGCTCCCGGGGGGATAAGGCCCACGTCCACCGTCCAGCAGCAGCCCTGAAAAGAACAACAGGGATGATTAGCATATGAAGAACGGTTGCAGGAACTGGATTTATGTCTAGTTTAATGAAAGGAAGGACCAGGGGAGTCATGATAGCAGTCTTTTAGTATCTGAGGGGCTGCCACAAAGAAGAGGGAGTAAAGCTATTCTCCAAAGCACCTGACCGTAGAACAGGAAGCAATGGGTGGAAACTAAACAAGGACAGAAGCAACTTAGAACTAAGGAGAAATTTCCAGGATCTGGGATCTTTTCAGGGAAGCACCTGGCTTCCCTCAATGGAAATAACCCAATAACCCCACAGTGCATTGCATTTAATTGCATAGTGTTGCCTCACAATACATTGCATTGCAATGCATATCAGGTCATGTCAGCATTTTCAAGACTGCATTGGTTGCATTGCATTGCAAGCAATGCCCTGCACAGCAGAAATAGTACATTGCAATACACCATTTGCTATGTTGCCTTGTCTAATATTGACCTGTACTGCAGATGCACACAGGAGTTGAGTTACCTTTTCATTGCATGCATCACCCTGCATAGCAGAATAATGCATTGCAATGCACAATTTGATACATTGCATTGTCTTGTCTTGTCCTGCAGATGGACACAGATGGACACAGAGCTGCATTGCACTGCATTGCATTGAGTTATGTTACCTAAGTGCAGGTACATGACAAGGTAGTTCCTTATAGTGCATAGCAAAGCAATTCATAGTCTGATGCTTTAGCACTGTTCCAATACTCTGTGGAGCTTTTCCTAATTTATGCATGATATTACTCTATTTAAATGCATAAGAATTCAAATTTTGTACAATTTGCCACTTCTCCCCCCCCAATTTTTTTTAAGGTTTAAAATGGCCACCATCAGAAGCAGGCCCATTCAAAATGGCCGCCCCCATAATGACCCAGCAAAACAAAGTATGGTAGCCTAGAAAGGTCCTCCAAAATGGCCGCCACCTTTTATAACTTTCAAAATGGCCACCTCAGCTCTATGGTGCCCTGCAAAATGGCCACCACCCTTTATTTGTTTCTTTGTTTCTTTGTTTTGTCAAATATGTATTAGTAGCATACAAGATATAACAATGTTTATATACGTGATAAGAGAGAAACATTAGGACAGGAAATGGAAGGCACTCTGGTGCACTTATGCACTCTCCTTACTGACCTCTTAGGAATCAGGAGAGGTCAACAGTGGTGAGTCTAAAGATAAAGTTTTGGGGGTTATGGGATGATACTACAGAGTCTGGTAGTGAGTTCCATGCATTAACTCCTCAGTTGCTAAAGTTGTACTTCCTACAGTCAGGTTTGGAGTGATTTACTTTGAGTTTGTATCTGTGGTGTGCTCGTGTGTTGTTGTGGTTGGAGCTGAAGTAGTCATTGACAGGAAGGACGTTGCAGCAGGTGATTTTATGGGCTGTGCTTAGGTTGGGTTTAAGGCGACCTAGTTGTAAGTTTTCTCAACCTAGGTGTTAGCACCCCAAATAGCATCTGAGAAATAAATCAGATTCCAGCCCGGTTTTGTCACTCAAAGTTCGATTTCTTAACAGAGCCATGTTGGACAAGCCAGCTTCATTCCGGTGCTGATGTAGTTCCCAGTTTCCACCCAGATTAAGGTTCATCTTACACCCCCAACCCCACAAGTCCATCACCAGGCCCAATACGTGACAGGGATTCCACCAATGTCCTCTTTTCTTCCGTTGATGCAGAACAAAAGGTGACCTTGGATTCAGAGGCTTTGGCCTGCCACTAGGATTGTAAGTCTGCATAGGCCGCAGAGGTCCTCAAACTTGGCAACTTTAAGACTTGTGGACTTCAACTCCCAGAATTCTCCAGCCCCAGAGCTGGCTGGAGAATTCTGGGAGTTGAAGTCCACAAGTCTTAAAGTTGCCAAGTCTGTGAACCCTTGGCAGAGGGTAGAGAGTGGAGGAGTGTGGGATATTATTTCTTCCTGAGTCCAAGTAATAAACCTTCAGAGGTAAATTTTATTTCTTTTTTCACATATTTTTTTTTCCTCACCAATCACAGTACAATGTAAAGTACCAACAACATCAAATCGTTTAAATACATCAATAATTCAATTTTTAAAATTATGGTATACAAATCCAATGCTACCTCCTTTACTTTTGACAACTGGATAATAAATAGCGGCTCAAATTTCTTATATTGTATTAATATGCTATTCGCTAATACATCTTTTAAGCTGATCCAAATTTTAAATGCCTTTAGTTAATTAAGCTGTAGTATTTCAAATTTCTCCACAGTATATTTATTAACCTTTTTTATTAGTAAATAAAATATAAAAGGAATTTTTAAAAAAATAAAGATAAAAACACCAACACCTTCCAATATACAAATCAAGGGGGAAAAGACCAATAAAAATCTCAATAATTCACCAAATTATTTATTTTATTTATTTATTTTATTTATTATTTAGATTTGTATGCCGCCCCTCTCCGCAGACTCAGGGCGGCTCACAGCAGAATAAAAACAATTTATAACAAATCCAAATATAATTTAAGATATTTAAAAACCCCGGTTTGATTTTAAAAAACCCAAACATACCATGCATAAATTGTATAAGCCCGGGGGAGATGTCTCAGTTCCCCCATGCCTGACGACAAAGGTGGGTTTTAAGGAGCTTACGAAAGGCAAGGAGAGTAGGGGCAGTTCTAATCTCTGGGGGGAGTTGGTTCCAGAGAGTCGGAGCCGCCACAGAGAAGGCTCTTCCCCTGGGGCCTGCCAACCGACATTGTTTAGTTGACGGGACCCAAAGAAGGCCCACTCTGTGGGACCTAATTGGTCGCTGGGATTCATGCGGCAGAAGGCAGTGTCGGAGATATTCTGGTCCAGTGCCATGAAGGGCTTTAAAGGTCATAACCAACACTTAGCCATATTGTAAAACCTAATTAGTAATAATTCCTTTATAGGAATCATAAAAAATGCATAAGAATTTTTAAAATAAAGTAGAATTTAAAGAGGAAAGAAAAATGTGTTGAAATTATTTTATTTCCATGCCTGTTATCTCCTGTAACTACTGTATTTGTATATTGTTTTGCAGAGACTCTTTGCTTTGGGACGTGTCCACCATAGGTGAAAGAGGGTGCCGGACTCCTTTTTTAGATTTCCAGCAGTTGGGATTAGAATTTGGATATATTTTTGCCAATATTGAATCTTTTTCTAGTTTTCTACTCTCTCCCGTGGTTTCTGGAATGTGTATTTGTAAGGTAGGAAAAGACAACAAGGAGCCTAAAACAGAATGGCCAAGAAAGTAGTCCTCAAGCATGGTTAGGAAACTTGGTCTAAAAACTATCAAAGGTCTGAGATGGGCCATTTTTTTTTTCCCTCCAGAGTTTCCATAGGTACATCTATGTGTGTACCTTAAAACATACATAATTATACCTTCTTATCCAATCATAAATCAATATTTTTTTCCCTATTTTTGCTCACGATCACTCATGCAATAATCAAATCTCGAGGTTCGATTACCGCAATGTTCTCTACATGGGGCTACCTTTGAAAAGTGTTCGGAAACCACAAATTGTGCAAAATGCAGCCCAGACATGCGCATATTTCTCCAACACTACACGGTCTGCATTGGTTGCCAATTGGTTTCCAGACTCAATTCAAAGTGTTGGTAATAACCTATAAAGCTCTGCATGGCATTGGGCCAGAATACTTGCGGAACCGCCTTCTGCCACACGAGTCCCAGCGACTGGTCAGGTCCCACAGAGTCGGCCCTCTCCAGGTCCCATCAACTAGACAATGTCGCTTGGTGGGGCCTAGGGGAAGAGCCTTCTCTGTGGCGGCCCCGGCCCTCTGGAATCAGCTCCCCCCAGAGATTTGCACTCCCCCACCCCCCTCACCTTCGGTAAAAGCTTAAAGACCTATCTGTGCCACCATGCCTGGAGCCATTAGACCCTCCCCCCCACTGCGGAGGAGTGTAGTATGTTTTGCGATGGGAATGGGAATGAATGATTTTAAATGTTAGTAGAGTTTTAAAGTTTTTCTAGTAAAATTAATTGGATTTTTAGATTTGTACGTTGTATATTGTTTGCTATGTTGTGAGCCACCCCAATCCTCAGAGAGGGCGGCATATAAATCCAATCAATCAATCAATCAATCAATCAATCCTGCTATTTATCAGTCTGTTTTCCCTCCTTTCTTTATACTCCCCTCCCTCTATTTCCCTCTCCTCCTCTCCCCCTCCTACTTCCCTCCACTCCTTCCCTTTCTACTTCCTCTTTTAGACCTTTCCTGAGTGAGTCTAATCCCAACACATCTTGTGTTTAACAGACAGATAACATATTTCCATACATCTCTTAAATATCAGTGTCCCTTCTAATCATTGCTTTTTATCATATCTATGCATATAACTCTTTATTCTGGGTATCTACTGATAATCTAATGCTGCCTTCTCAAAACCTAATCTTGTCCCCTGGGTCTATCACCTTTCATTCTCCATTTTCTTCCCTCTTAATCATTCTAACTTAATTTTCATATACTCTGTGTGTGTGTGTGTGTGTGTGTATTCAGCAAAACATGTTTTATATATATGATGCACTACTCTAAGTGTGGTCCAACTAGGGCTTTATAGAGTGGTATTAGTACCTTCCGTCCTAGTTTGTATCCCTCTGTTGATGCAATGTAGGATTGTATTGGCCTTTTTGGCTGCCGCTGCACATTGTTGGCTCACATTTAGTTTGTTGTCTACCCGGACTCCGTGATCCCTCTCACACACTGCTGTTTAAGCCTGGTTTCACCCAGTTTATATATGTGTCTTTGGTTTCTCATACCTAGGTGTAGGATTTCACTTTTCTCTGCATTGAGTTTCATTTTATTTGCTTAGGCCCAGTATACACGTCTGTCAAGATCCATCTGGATCCTGAGCCTGTCCTCTGGGGTATTGGCTACTCCCGCCACCTTGGTGTCATCTGCAAATTTGGTTAGTTCCCCTTCTATTCCCTCATCTAGGTCTTTAATGAAGATATTAAAGAGTCCTGGGCCTAGGACAGAACCTCGTGGTTCCCTGCTGCTTACTTCTCTCCATGTGGACTTGGACTCATTGAGGACTACTTGTTGGGTATGGTTAGTCAGCCATTTCTTAATCCATCTGGTGGTGTAGCTGTCTAGCTACTTTTTTCTAGCTTAGGGAGAAGTAGGTTGTGGTCCACGCTGTCAAATGCTTTGCTGAAGTCCAGGTATCCTAAGTCCACTGCATTTTGCTGGCCTATTAATTTGGTCACAGTGTTGAAGAATGAAATGAGATTGGGTTGGCATGATTTGTTCTTAACAAACCCGTGTTGGCTTTTGGTTATTACTTTGGTTTTTTCTAAGTGGTGGCAGATCTGTTTCTTAATTATTTTTTCCAGTATTGATGTTGAGCTGATTGGTCTGTAGTTACAGATGATGAAGCATCATCTCCGGACCATTACATGATTGGATAGCAGCCTTCCTGTCAAACAGACAACAAGTAGTCAAAATAGGAAGTGCCATATCTAATCCTGCTCCCGTCATTAGTGGTGTCCCTCAAGGCAGTGTCTTGGGACTCACTCTTCATACTATCTATCTATCTATCTATCTATCTATCTATCTATCTATCTATCTATCTATCTATCTATCTATCATCTATCTATCATCTATCTATCTATCTATCTATCTATCTATCTATCATCTATCCATCCATCCATCCATCTATCTATCCATCTATTATCTATCTATCTATCATTATATCTACCTACCTACCTACCTACCTATCATCTATCTATCTATCTATCTATCTATCTATCTATCTATCTATCATCTATCCATCCATCCATCTATCTATCCATCTATTATCTATCTTTCTATCATTATATCTATCTATCTATCTATCTATCTATCTATCTATCTATCTATCTATCTATTTATTGGATTTGTATGTCGCCCCTCTCGGTGGACTCTACATAAATGATCTTTGTGACCATATTATAAGCAACTGTGTTCTCTTTGCCGATGATGCTAAACTAAACCGAGTCTTCGGAGAGGGGCGGCATACAAATCCAAATAATAAATAATAAATAAAATAAATATTTAATACCACCAACAATGCTGCCACCCTTCAAAAGGACCTTGACCATATTAGATTCAAACTAAATTTAAACCGCTCCAAACTAGACTGCAGAAAATACAACTTCAGCAATAAAGGTTCCCTGAAGCAAGCCTGTCCACAGAGAAAGGCCCAGCCCTCCTCTTCTTCCTGGTGCCATCTGACTTTGTGTGGGTTGCTCAGAACTTAGTCCAGCTGGTTCTTCTCTGCTCATTTGCACAGAGGTTTTGGTTCTCCCCAAAAATGGCCCCTGGGTCTTAGAAACATAGAAGATTGACGGCAGAAAAAGACCCCCTGGTCCATCTAGTCTGCCCTTATACTATTTCCTGTATTTTATCTTAGGATGGATCTATGTTTATCCCAGGCATGTTTCAATTCAGTGACTGTGGATTCTTCCTTCGTTCCTTCCTTCCTTCCTTCCTTCCTTCCCTTTCTTTCCTTCCTTCCTCCCTTCCATCCTCATTCATAGAAATGTAGAAACATAGAAGATTGATGGCAGAAAAAGACCTCCTGGTCCATCTAGTCTGCCCTTATACTATTTTCTGTATTTTATCTTAGGATGGATATATGTTTATCCCAGGCATGTTTCAATTCAGTGACTGTGGATTCTTCCTTCCTTCGTTCCTTCCTTCCTTCTCTTTCCTTCCTTCCTTCCCTTTCTTTCCTTCCTTCCTCCCTTCCATCCTCATTCATAGAAATGTAGAAACATAGAAGATTGATGGCAGAAAAAGACCTCCTGGTCCATCTAGTCTGCCCTTATACTATTTCCTGTATTTTATCTTAGGATAGATATATGTTTATCCCAGGCATGTTTACATTCAGTTCCTGGGGATTGACCAACCACGTCTGCTGGAAGTTTGTTCCAAGGATCTACTACTCTTTCAGTGAAATAAAACGTTGATTCTGATCTTTCCCCCAACTAACTTTCTTGATTGTTTCCTCGAAGATGTCTCGCTTCCTAAATATTAAAGATCATGGACTGTGCAGAAATGAATAGTCTCACGATGAAAATTAAAGATAAAGAAGACTCAGAAGTTTATAAAATTTGCTAGAAATTTTATTCATGGATCGAAAACTAAAAATAGATAAAATAATTAATATAATATTAATGTAAAAAACATTTTTTTAAATGAGAAAAATGATTGTAGGGCCCCAGTTGGCCCAAATGGAAAAGTAGGTAGTGCTAGATAATTACGTGACAACAGATTTAAATAGAATTCGAACAGGGTTGATAAAATTGTCTGTCGCCTTTTAGATTAAAAGTAGCTGTTTAAGCTACATTCTGGTTTTTATGCATATAATTTTTATTTCTTTTCCTCCTTAAGACAGGCAGAGTGATGATTAATTATTGATGAATTGAAATAGGATGGTTTGGGATGTTTTATTAATTTTAAATATTTTAATAAGACAAACTTTAGAACTATTGCTAAGCATCGATGATGCTGTGAATGCGCAGAAACGTTGGCGACGGGAAACCCTGGTTGTTCTGTGACTGTTGGTTTGTCCCGTGGAGTTGCTTGGACAAGAAAGGTTGAGAAGAAGACGTGGCTGGTCATTCCTGGCCAAAAACCCTGGCAGTCATGGGTGACCAGCCACTGGCTGCCCTCAAGAAGGGTCGTAGTGGGTCAGGACAGAATTCCGGGAGGAAGGGCTCATCTGGGGAAAGGCCGGCTGGACGATGTCCATGGGATGGCTCATCCACACATCAAAGACCGTCTTGTTGGGAGGCATGGCGTCCTCCAGGCCCAGGTCCACCCCGGAGGAAGGGACCGGACTTAGGGAAGATCCGGGCATCACCTCCCAGTAGGTTGGGTGGGAGAAAGGCAGGGCGCTGTAAGGTTGGAAGGCCGGGTTGGTGGAAAATGGCGCCGGCGCATGGCCTTCGGGTGCCACCACCACATTGGGAGCCACGCATGGGGTGTAGGAAGTGGGAAGCTGCTCCCAGAACGGGGTGGCAGGGGCGGGCGGAGGAGAGCCCTCCCTAGAGTCGGAGTCGCTGGTATCGGGAGCTGGCTGGATGATTCTGGGGCGCTTGGCTGAAATTGACGTGCCAGCTGCCCTCTTGGCTTCCTCGCTGGGGGACAAGGAGCGGAGGGAGGCTGGGCTGCTGGGGGACGAGAGGGAGCGGAGGGTGGGCAGAGGGCACGGGCCGCGCCAGGGCATGACTGGGGCGCCCGAGGAGACCCGGAAGATGGGGACGGTGCCCCAGACGTCGGAGGCCGCCGTGGGGCTCTGTAACGGCCCGCTCTCGGCCCTCGCTTTCCCCCGAGAGACCCACCCCCTGGAAGTCCTGGAGCAAGGCATCGATGCTGAAGGGGCTCCTCCAACGCTCGCTGCTTAGAAATCTGCTCCCCTCTGGGACGGGCCCGTTGGGGGGAGGCTGGGGGTCATTGAAATCCCAGCCGTTGTAGACAAAAGGCGCCAGGTCCAGCGTGAAGGTGGTCTCCTCCTGACGGGAAATGGCCGTGTTCTGAAGCTTCAGGGCTTCTGGGGGGATGAGGTTCAAGTCCACGGTCCAGAAGTTCCCCTTGGCCTGGGGCTTGGTGGGGTCTTTCAACACCTGCAAGAGAAGAAGGGGAAGACAGGGCGGTTGTCTTCGGAAGGCCCATGTCATGGTTCCAGGTAACATCTGAACTCAAAACAAGTCCGAGTCAAAGTACTTGTTCAACTCAATAAACATTTACTGTATTTTTTGGAGTATAAGACGCTCTTACCTTGCAGGCTCTTTCATTGTTTCTCTTTGGGAAGAAGGTTTTCCAAGCCCTAAGTATTTTTCATTGCTCCAAATAAGTTTCCTTCCAGCCCTAACCAGGTGCTAACGATGTTTCCAACTCTTACCCTTTGCAAGCTCTTTTATTGTTACTCTCTGCAAAGAATGTTTTCCAAGCCCTAAGTCTTTGCAGGGTTTTTTTCATTGCTCTACTTGCTCCGACTGTTTCTTTCCAGGTGCTAATGATGTTCCCAGCTCTTACTGGCTTGCAAGCTCTTTCATTGTTACTCTCTCAGAACAAAGTTTTTTTTTAAAAGCCCTAACCAGGGGATAAAATGATGTGCTGGCTAAGGACACTAGCCAGATGAACACCTGGTAAGCAGATTCTTTTCCCCATTTTCCTCCTAAAAAACTAATGTGCCTCTTATACTCTGAAAATACGGTAAGACTTATAGCATTGTAGGCTCCAGGTTGACTCAGCCTTCCCTCCTTCCCAGGTGGGTCAAATGAGGACCCAGATTGTTGGGAGCAAGAGGCTGATTGTGTAAACCACTCAGAGTGGGCTGTGAAAGCACAGTGAAGCGGTGTATAAGTCTAAGCGCTGTGGCTATTGCTAAGGGCGAAGGCAGGAGCCCTCTTACCTTCTGGAAGCAGTTGTTGGCCGAGAGGTTGTGCCTGATGGAGTCCTTCCAGCCTTGGTAGCCTTCTTTGAAGAAGGGGAAGAGGTTGCTGATCTCCTTGATGATCTGAAAGGCAGGAGGAGGGCAGGTGGGCCCAGGGTGGGCTGCAGACTGGGGGTGGGGGGGGAGGAGAAGGGCCCCCACTCTCACAGGGGTTGGGAGTGGAGACAACTTTCTCCTGGCGCAGAAGCCTTGGTTTCCCACCCCCTAACCGCACTTGTGCTCAAAGAGAGCATTTTATGGGTATTAATTTAATACAGTGTTAATATAATGTATACTGTATATATTAATATTATATAATTGATAATTTAATTTAATTTATTAATTTAATTTATCACCCACTTAATTTTTTGATGATTCTGGGTGGCTTATTTATTTATCTTTCAAAAATTTTTTTTAATTACAGTACCTTTCCCCCCCCAAAAATTAATTTATTTGTTTTCCAGGATTTTTAACAATATTTTATATCCTGCCTTTATTATTTTTATATATTACTTAAGGCAGTGAATGAATTTAATAATCCTTCTTGCTTTGCCATTCCTTACAACAACCCTGTGATGTGGGTGAGAGAAAGAGAGAGAGAATAGAATAGATGCAGGCGAATAGAATAGAATACAGATGAAATTGGAAAAATTAGAACATCGTGCAAACGATATAGCACTTCATAATCTATCTATTATCTATCAATCAATCCATCCATCCATCCATTCTATCTATTATCTATAATCCCCATCCATCCATCCATCCATCCATCCATCTATTATCTATAATCTCCTTCCTTCCTTCCTTCCTTCCTTCCTTCCTTCCTTCCTTCCTTCCTTCCTTCCTTCCTTCCTTCCTTCCTTCCTCCTCCTTCCCTCCCTCCCTCCCTTCCATCCTTCCTTCTATTATTTATCTGGCAGCTATACATAGTCCTTATGAGAAGGGCCTGCAGCCCCCTCCTCCCTTCCCTCCCTTTCTGTTCCTTTTGGGAGGGGGCAGAGGTGTGGTGGCTCACAGCAGGAGGGCAGGTGACACCTGGGCAGCTTCAAGGCTTGTCCAATATGCAAACTTAGCATTTGTCCCTAATGGCTGCCTCCCCCCCCCAAGGAATTTGGGGTTCTTTCAGCATATGCAAAATCCCTGCATCTACTTGCCCCCCCCCCCCCCCCAGCCACTGTCTGCATTCTTCCCTTTCTTTCCCCCTGAGAACAGTTCTTCTGAATATTCAAGTCCAGGGACTTTCCAGACTTCCAAGAGAGAAAGACCTTGATCATCCCTGGAGGCTTTTCCTATGAAATCACAATGCTACTTTATTTCCCATATATTAACTGCTGCGAGATTGGCATATGCTCAAAACTGGAAAGATCAAAACCTCCCCTCACATAACATGATAATTAATAAAATAATGGACCCTGCTGAAAGGACCAGGCTTACTTACGAATTGCAAAACAAACAAGAGATTTTTTTTACCGCATGGGAAAACTTTTACAAGTGGATAGAAATTAGAAACCTAGAAACCTAGAACATTGACGTAGAAAAAGACCCCCTGGTCCATCTAGTCTGCCCTTATACTATTTCTTGTATTTTATCTTAGGGTGGATCTATGTTCATCCCAGGCATGTTTAAATTCAGTCACTGTGGATTTATCAACCATGTCTGCTGGAAGTTTGTTCCAATCATCTACTACTCTCTCAGTAAAATAATATTTTCTCACACTGCTTCTGATCTTTCCCCCAACTGACCTCAGATTGTGTCCCCTTGTTCTTGTGTTCACTTTCCTGTTAAAAACACTTCCCTCCTGAATCTTATTTAATCCTTTTCACATAGAAGAGATAATACAAACAAGTTAAATAAATGGGAAAATTGTTAAACTGTGATCAACAAATGTAATGAAAATAGTAAATAATATAGATATAGGAGAGGGAAGTATGGATATATGTGTGCACATATATATATGTAAAGCTAGAAGAGCGCTGGTGAGACCACATTTGGAATAATACTGTGTCCAGTTCTGGAGACCTCACCTACAAAAAGATATTGACAAAATGGAACGGGTCCAAAGACGGGCTACAAGAATGGTGGAAGGTCTTAAGCATAAAACGTATCAGGAAAGACTTAATGGACTCAATCTGTAGAGTCTGGAGGACAGAAGGAAAAGGGGGGACATGATCGAAACATTTAAATATGTTAAAGGGTTAAATAAGGTTCAGGGGGGAAGTGTTTTAATAGAAAAGTGAACCCAAGATCAAGGCAGCACAATCTGAGGTTAGTTGGGGGAAAGATCAGAAGCCACATGAGAAAATATTATTTGACTGAAAGAGTCGTAGATGCTTGGAACAAACTTCCAGCAGACGTGGTTGGTAAATCCACAGTCACTGAATTTAAACATGCCTGGGATAAACATAGATCCATCCCAAGATAAAATGTACAGGAAATAGTATAATGGCAGACTAGATGGACCAGGAGGCCTTTTTCTGCCATCAATCTTCTATGTTTCTATGTTTCTAATATTGTGAAGTGTAAATATATCTGGAAATGAAATAGTTGTAAAAGTGGTTAGGATTTATTTTATCTATTTATATTTCAGGTATTTTGTATATTTTGTTTACATGTGGTTTGTTTATAACTAAAAGTTCAATAAAGATTAAATAGTAAAGAAGAGATTGGACTGCCATTGGTCAGAAACGGTGTAGGGCCTCTTGCTTGGGTGAGCGGGTTGGACTAGATGACCTCCAAGGTCCCTTCCCACTCTGTTAAATGAATGGTGGAAGTGGTTTTGCCAGGGGATTCTTGTTTGTTTGTTTTTTTCAATTTCATTAACCCCAAATTGCTTTTTTTTTAAAGTGCAAAAGAAGAGTAACTAAGATGATTTAAATGCCCGGAGAGAAAAAACATAGGAAGAATTTGTGCAGAATTTGTGGATGGCTAATCTAGAGAAAAAAAGGACCAGGGGTGACATGATAGGAGCCTTCCAGTATCTCAGGGGTTGCCACAAAGAAGAAAACTATTCTCCAAAGCATCTAAGGGCAGGACAAGAAACAATGGGTGGAAACTAAACAAGGAGAGAAGCAACTTAGAACTAAAGAGAAATTTCCTGACAGTTAGAACAATTAATCAGTGGAACAGACTGCCACCAGAAGTTGTGAATGCTCCAACACTGGGACTTTGAAAGAAGATGTTGGCTAACCATTAGTGTGAAGTGGTGCAGGGTTTCCTGACTAAGCAGAGGGTTGGACTAGATGACCTCCAAGGTCCCTTCCAACTCTTATTCTGTTATTCTGTTCTTTTAAAAGGCAACTGGACTTTTCTTAGGGAAACTTTCAAGGAAAAAAAAGTAGGTGCCTTTGGGACAACCCTGACCTGGAGGATGGGGACTCTCCGTGTAGCCTTTTATTAAGGTTTGACACCTGGCCAAGGTGTGGCCAGCCTCCTCCTGATTAACAGCCCAGGACTAAGAACCACTTAATAAAGGGATCAGCTGGGATCAGCTGGGAGTTGCCACCTATAATAAATCTTTCAGCTGCTTAGATCCCTCCACACTCGCGGAGCTGTCGGGTTACCTGCCTGCATATTAAAATCAGACAGCAGAAAGGAATAATGATAATAATAATAATAATAATAATAATAATAATAATAATTATTATTATTATTATTTCCCCTCTCGGAGAACTCAGGGTGGCTCACAACAATAATAAACAATGTACAAATCCAATATTTAAAAACATAATTTAAAAACCCTTATTAATAAAATAATCATATGCAGAACGGTTGCAGGAACGGGCAGAAAGCTTTCAAAGGTCCCATTCTCTCATTCTCTCTGGCTACATCAGAGTAATATGTGTGTTTTTGAACCACAATAGACCACCAAGCTAAAGCAGCTGAGACCAGAAGGCAAAAAATAGGAGCCCCACAGGATTCCGCAGCTTATAAGTCCAATCAATTAAATTAGATTTCAAACCCTTTCCTAGGCTTGCAGTGACCCCAAGAATCTGGGGCCTTGGGATGTAGCTCTTCCCGACCATCCTTTCTCAGGCACCCTGATCACTCCTTGGTCTCCTCTCCTTCCAACCCGAACCTACCCTCTTTGATTTCCTGCCTTAAAATTACTAACTACAGTATTTACTAAGTCTGCACTACTATTTCTACTAATTTTTTTCTCATCGTTCCTATCACCCATTTCCTCCCACTTAGGACTGCATGACTGTAACTTGTTGTTTGCATCCTAAGATTTTTATTAATATTGTTTCTTTATTGCTTATTTGACCCCTATGACAATGCTTAAGTGTTGCACCTCATATTTGTTGACAAATGTATCTTTTTCTTTTATGTACGCTGAGAGCATCTGCACCA